>NC_143517.1:35293786-35448586 GCF_031878675.1 Megascapheus bottae | reverse complement strand
AAGGGTGTTTCTAAAGAAGATTGGATCGTGAACTCTGGATCTAATGAATGCTGCAATCCATCAATAGACTCAAGGCTGGAGCAGACTGGAAGTCTGAGCGCTGCTTCTGCCCTTTCACCTCATATGCAATGCAAGTCAGTTTCCTTGATAACATTGCTGGCACCTCTGAAGAAGCTTGTTCCGTTGGCTTCTCTCTTTCTTTCCTGTGTCTTTATCCTATCCTGTGATTCATACCAAGAACACCTGCAGCTCCCTCTTTCGTATTGATGAAGCTATTGGGAAGTGAGGGGAAGGGCTAGCAGGATAAGATGGAGAAGTGAAGCCAAGGAGAACCAGGCTGCCTAGCTGTCTCCAGCCACACTTGGAAAGGACAGGAGGCCTGGCACGTTCAAGGAGTCAGTGAATGTGGAGCCCGGGAAGGAAAGGAGATGAAGCCTCCACTTCACCATCTTGCCTCCTTGGCCCCCCAGTCTTGATGATTTTGCCCTACTTGCCACTCCTTAGACTTGAACCTTGACCTTTTAAACCTCTACAAAAACCTTTGTGAACCAATTGCGTGTTTACAAGATCCTCATCTATTACTTTCAACTTATTCATCTTGCAGATTTCTTGAGAATAATAGTATTATTGCTTTTTACAAAAATGTGCAACTTTGGTGTATACATACAGGTAAATCAAGCTACAATGAGGCTCTCGCTCTCTCTCTCTTTCTGTGTGTGTGTGTGTGTGTGTGTGTGTGTGTAGCTGTGCAAATGGAGTCTTTGTGTTCAAAAGTACAATGTGTAAACATTGAACTATGTAACTTGAGGTAGGGATGGGAAGAGAAAATGATGGAGAACAGTGGCATAGCCGGGGGGGGGGGGGAATGAAAGAAAAAGAAATAACTGTACACACAGTACACAAAAATAAGACAAAAATCCTCTTGTTTCCATATTTTGTAGTCCATTTTCATTAGCATCATTTTATAAGGGCATATTACACACTTCACAGCCATCTTTCTTCATTTCCCTGCAGCATTTAACACAGCGGATACATCCAGCCTTTCTTTCCTCAAGTTTTTTTCTTCAAGGAGGCTGAGACCTGAGGGTTACAGACCAAAGACAGCCTGGAGACGGTTTATCGGACTCATCCTCTTATCTCCAAATAACCAACCTCCCAAAACAAACAAAACAAAAACCTAAAAGTGAGCTTTAGTTCAAGTGGTAGATTTCCAGGCTCAACTCGATGCTGGTTGCATTCTGATTCTGAGACTTCACTGTGGGATCCTGGACAAGATGACTGACTTACTGGTGCTTTAGTTGCCTTGTATAGAAATGGCATATGTTAGTGCTCTCCTGAAGGGCAGCTGGGTCTTTTGGAGAACTGCTGAGTGAAATATTTCAAAGGTTCTAGTTCAAACTTTTCCTAATCCAGACAGCTTTGGAAGTATATTAAATGCTTCAAAGTCTCATTTTATTTGTCTGCAACACAGTGTAATGCAGCACTCATAAAACTATATTCAGAGTGGTGGCTCGTGCTTGATAAGAGAATTACGATATATTTCTGCAAGCAATGAATGTTACCACCTATCAAACTGTTTTCATTAGAATAAGTCAACTTTCTTAACTCAGCTGAGTTAAATGATGTTTTATTGGAACAAAAATTTGGATGCCAACTGAAAATAGCAAAGAGCTAGAGAAAGGATTGTCTCTTTTTAAAAAATCCTAATTACTCTTAATGTATGTAATGTGAGAAGGACTGGCTCTTTGTCGGTGCATACATCGATGGCTAGTACATGCCTGTATGTGATTCTCTACAGCTGTCTTCATGGAAGCATGAGGCTAGTTTGGTGTCATGTGAACCTTTGGCCTTTGAGCTGTGCCACTCATGATTTCCTAGAGGAAGCTCAGAATTACTTGCTGGGAGCATAGCACATCCTTCTCTTGTTAATAAGGAGATCAAGAGAACAAGGAGGGATACTCAGGGAATTGTATCTGCATGCTCAAGGCACCTCTGTTGGCACAGGTGACTGTGTGGCAAGTGGCTTCAAAGTATCATCTAGATCTATCATGGATTCTGCATCTGCCAGGAAGGAGCAGTAATGGATTCCATTGTGATGATCCGTGTTTGTGGTTGATGTGAAAAATAACATAGTTGTCTGTTTTAAAGAATTAGAATGCAAGAGAACAGTGTCTTCCCCTTCTTGTGTCTTAAGATAGGAGAGAATTCAGAGGCTGCATCCGGATGGCAGAGCAAACTTGGTTTTGAGCCCTGTGTGGAGCTGGTTAACAGGCTGAGGCTGCTCATTGTTCCAGTGCTGGTGGGGAGGGAGCTCCTTTGTGCTCTCTTCTGCTTGTTTCCCCTCTTTTAATTAGCAGTTTTTGTTATTGTACTTGTGAAGCCGAAGCTTTAGGAGCAAAGGCCACGGCTTTAATGATAAATGCCTCCTCAAACATTCCCAACCTAAAATAAAATAACATAAAACCTTGCAAATGAATGTGGTAGCAAGCTGCAAATGTCAATTCTGCTATTGTATGGATTTAAAATCAAATGTAAACAATGCTTGAGAAAACATTGACCTGAATCCAGTCCTTTTTTTTTTTTACACTAGTAATTAGTTCTGGAGCAGCAGGCTGTGGCTGAAAGCTGGGTCAGGGCCCTCTGCCCCAGGTACTAGAGAAATGAGACAGGGCTCCTGGGCATTTTTTTTATGTGATTAGTTGCCACTTTCCCTACTTCTGGTAAAAGGCAAGTTTCTTTGGCAAATGCTTCTCTACCTGGACTTCAGGGAATGAGAAGTGTGGACAGTTGGATAGAGGCCCCAAGGAGAAGGGTGGTAAGAGGAAGGATGACCCAACAATCAGCCAACCTGCTCAAAATAGGAGGGCAGATTTAACCAGTGTTGAGAGTACTTAAAAAGACCTTTTGATATCTTTAAAAACAGTATAATGTCTGTACTGTCCTACCTTCATTGGTTTATTAGCAGAATATGGGACATAGTACTGAGCAGATCAAATTATCTAAAGGTTTTAATATTTCACAGCTCTTTTAGTGTCCTTTTGTTCACACCCTTTTCTGACTTGTAAACAATTTGAGACTAAATTACTGGTTTGAATTTTCCACCAAGAGCTCTGTCATTTGAATCCAGAGAAAGAGATACCAAATTATGTATACCATCCACCACCCTTTAATAAATACCATCTCAAACCCTTTAATAAATGGGAAGTTGAGTCAACGGGGCTATTACTTGAGTCTGTTGCAGATTCACAGCCACCCCTGTTTCAGGGATTATCTGAGAGAATTTGGTTGGAAAAAAAGATTCAGGCTATCGAAATTATCTGTCTCCCTTAATCAAAGAGAACTTAATGAGGTAAAAAATCATTTTCAAATCGGATAAATACTGAAGACTTCAGTATTAACAATTTATTATGATAGTATTCACTAACCTTAGGCAGGCTGGCTAGAAATGTTTTCTAAAGTGCTAAGCAAAAGGAATTTAATGATTTCAGTTTAATTCCCTGCTGCACTGAAGTCCATTCTGGCAAGGAAAAAAGAATCCATCAATGCACATTATACAAAAGGTTTGAATCTCAAGAGCAACTTTATTCTTTTGCTGGAAAAAAAACTGTCCAAAAATACGTCCTGAGTCTTCAGAAACCTCATCCTGATTGAACAATGTTCAGGTTATCAATAGTCAAGTCTTCTGTTATGACATCAAATTAAAATACTATTCTTTGCCTTAAGAAAAATGAGTAAGAATATCTAATTTAAATAACTTTGCCATGTCAGATCTTTGGCTTGCTTTTGCATATACCTATCTTATACTTTTCAGATGGGTATGAGAAGAAAATGTCTCCCACCTGTCTTCTATGATTTTCTCTCTTTTTATCCTTCTGGACTTCTCTCATCATCTTTTTTCAGGTCATTACATCCCTTCTGGATTAATTTCTTTCACATCCCATTGGTTGGGCTGCCAAAACTCATTTCTTCATTACTGTGCTTTGCTTAAGGGTGGCGGTGGCAGTTGCTGTTTTCCCCTGGAAATATCCCCTTTGATCTGCCTTGGATTTTATTTTTTTATAACATCTATTTTTTTTCTCTCCTTTGTTTATCCCAGTGGCAGAAAAAGAGGATTAATTATTTCTGTGAAACTGGCACTTCTCTTTGTGTCAAACTGCTGGAAAACAGCACATGTATCTTTAAAAAGTGCATGTCTCAGTAAGCTGCGATTGGGTTCTAGAAATTGAACACTTGATCCACTGAGAACACCATCTATTTGCAGATTCTCTTGGAAGAGTTAAACAGTAACAAGGACTTGGAGTTCTAAGTCCAGCTGCTAAATAAACTTCCTTGTCCTGAGCAGCCTCCACATACATTCCAGAACAATCTTTCCAAAAGACCAATCAGATCCTGTCACTCCTGGGTCTCAGCTATTTCAGGAGCTCTCTGTCGCCTTCAGGAGAAACAAATACAAATTATACTTTGCTTTTTCCTGCTTACTTCATCTCTTCTCATTTTGCCTTGATTCTATCCTACATATTAGGGCTACTAAAATATATGGGTTTTCCTAGGGGCAACAATCTCTTCTACTTCTGAACTTTTGAACCTGCTATTTATTTTATTTTGAGAATTTCTTTCCCTTTTTCATTTACTTAGCAAACTCCTCTGTCATTTCCTGAGCTCAGGGTCAGTCCCATGGTGAACATTCTCTATATGCCCAATACCTGCAGCCTTATTGTCTCCTAGCCTTTGTACAACTGCAAGCATGTCTATCACCCACACCATGGGTGCATGTCTGGATAATCACCTGGGTTTGATCTATATGGGGATGAGATCTCAGATGTCTTCACATTTGGGTCTGTAGATCACAGTGGCTCCAACATGCTATGGGCTGAGCTATATGAACAATAATGGATGGACTGCAAAGTAACTCATGATTTAGTAGATAATAAAATATAATGAAAGATAATACCAACTCAGGAGCTGGTAGATAATAAATGCTCTTAAACACAGTTACTTAATAGTTGTTATTGTTGCCATTCAGGTTAATTAAGACTCGTGATTTAAAAAGCATGAATCGACCAAGACATGTGAAAGGGTATCAATGTATGTGAATTAATGCACCTTCTATCTGGCAAATATCATGTAACCCTTTTACTAATTACAATAAAAAAAAGACAAAAAAAGACAAAAAAAAAGCATGAATCAATTGTTTCCTAATTGGGATTTTTTTCAGAAATTTGTGATTTTTATTCAATTTTCATTTACTATTATCTCTAGGTAGTAGTCCAAGTTTACAATAATGTGTGTATTCTTGTGTACAATGTATTTTGATCTTCCATTAACCATCTCATCAAATTTCCTAGCTCCATTTTCTCATACATGCATGTACACTGAGTGTTATGACTGTTGTTTGTTCATCATTCCTCTTTCCATTCATCTACCTCTCTCTCATTAACTTGCAGCCTCTAACCCCATGCTTGCCTAGCATGTACGAAGACCTGGGTTCAATTCCTAGGTACCACATACATAGAAAAAAAGCCGGAGTGGTGCTGAGGCTCAAGTGGTAGAGCTCTAGCCTTGACAAAGTCCAAGGACAGTGCTCAGGCCCTGAGCTCAAGCCCAGGACTGGCAACAAAACAAAACAAAACAAAACAAAAAACACAAAAAAAAACCCGCTTCAACTTCTTGATATTCTTCCTGTTAAGTGAGTGTCTTTTAGATGTTCAGTAGGATTGTACTACCATGTCTCACTCTGTATATACTACATTATAGTTGATTTGATTATTTATACATGCATATGATACTGCATATATTTAAATATATGTTTAGGTCTAAAATTCAGGTATGAGAGAAACATGCACCTTTTGTCTTTCTTTGACTGTCTCCTCTCTCTCTCTCTCTCTCTCTCTCTCTCTCTTTCTCTCTCTCTTTCTCTCTCTCTCTTTTCTCCCTCATCATGGGGCTATCTTCTCTCAATATGAATTTTCAGATCCATACCTTTTTTTTGCAAATGACATATTATTCTTCCTAGTGAATGAGCAAAATTCCATTGTATTGTTGCTTCCTTTTTATGATTATATAGAGTCACACATGACTCCTTGATAAGTTTTATTTCTGATGATTTTCTAAAATTAGTTGGATCTGGATTCTCTTCATTTAAAAAACAATCTTTTGGGCTGGGAATGTGGCTCAGTGGTAGAGTACTTGCATAGCATGCATAAAGCCCTGGGTTTCATTCCTCAGTACCACATAAACAGTTAAAGCTGAAAATAGTGCTGTGATTCAAGTGATACAGTAGCTAGCCGTGTACAAAAGAAGTTCAGGGGGCTGGGAGTTTGGCCTAGTGGTTAAAAGTGCTTGCCTAGCATGCATGAAGACCCGGGTTTGATTCCTCGGTACCACATATAGAAAAAAAGCCAGAAGTGGTGCTGAGGCTCAAGTGGTAGAGCTCTAGCCTTGAGAAAGTCCAAGGATAGTGCTCAGGCCCTGAGCTCAAGCCCAGGACTGGCAAAAAAAAAAAAAAGTTCAGGAACAGTGCGCAGGCCCTGAGTTCAAGCCTCAGGACTGGATAGAAATATATATATATATATATATATATATATATAATATCTTTTTTTCCTTCTTAGTACTGAAGGAAATCTAGTAGTCTTGAATTTATCAAGGTAGTTAGTGTTAAGAATTAAGGCCATACTAGGGGCTGGGAGTTTGGCCTAGTGGTAAAGTGCTTGCCTAGCATGCACGAAGACCCAGGTTCGATTCCTTGGTACCGCACATACATAGCAAAAAGCCAGAAGTGGTGCTGAGGCTCAAGTGGTAGAGTGCTAGCCTTGAGAAAGTCCAAGGACAGTGCTCAGGCTCTGAGCTCAAGCCCAGGACTGGCAAAAAAAAAAAAAAAGAATTAAGGCCATACTAGATATGTATGCACACTAGTTTCTCTATATTTTATTATCATATTGCAAACATGGTTCCGTATTTTAAGCATTCTGGATGAGTGTAATTACTAAGTACATAAGACAGTTTGCTGTAGTTGTAGCCTTCCTTCATTTCTTCAGTGATTTTATCCATTACTTATTGAAATTAAATATTATTTCATTAAAATTGTGCATTTTTAAAGTTTTGGCTCATCTATGTGTCTACTTGGATTGCATTATGGTGCAAAATGTGTTTCTGATAAAACAAAGTGAAGAAAATTTGAATACTACTGATTTGGTTTAGGTTACTTCTGAAACTGCCTATTCCTCTACAGTATGTTTCTTGCCAAGGCAAATTAGACACATACATAAAAGTCAAGGTAGTTCTACCACAGCATAATTACATGTATCCTGGATAAATATGCTCACTGTTTGTGTGACTTTCACAGGCATACTATTATTACTATTCTTATCATTTATTATTATTTGTGCCTAGCCTAGGACTTGAACTCAGGGCTTAGATGCTGTTCCTGAGATTTTAGGCTAGTATTTTATCACTTAAGTCACACTCCATTCCCAGCCTTTTGATGGTTAATTGGAGATAAGAGTCTCAAGGTCTTTTTTGCCCAGGCTGGCTTTGAACCTTAATCCTCAAATTTCAGCCTCCTAAGTAGCTAGAAGCCACCAGTGTCTGACTATACTTACTATTATTTTTTAAAGTCATAATCCTGACATATTAGTCTCTCTACTTCTCTAGACTCCAGCCCTTGCTATAGTTCCCAAATGAAGGGCCCAATGCAATGTTGTTAAATGTTTTTAGTAAAGTGTTCTTACCAGCCCCTACTCTGCCCTTTCTACTGTCACTTCTACTATGTTCTACCTAGGTCAGAACTCAATCGTGTCTCAGAGATGGGTATCTTCAATTAAAGAAAGCAAAATGGTAGTCCGTGTAAAATCCCATCCTTTATTTCTATATAGTAAAGGTTAATTGAGATAGAAGATGGATATCTTCAGGACTCTTGAATTTAATTTTCCTACCATAACACCTAGTACATCTCACTGATGCATGGCCTGGTAACTTCTCTTGAATAAGTTTTCTACAATTCAATTTTGTGATTCACTACATCTAATGTTAGTAATTTACAGTAAGTAATGAGCCAGGGAATGAAGCCATGCTGGGTGAGACAGCAGCAACTTGCAATCTAGAGTGAGTGGCAATGAGTACTTGAGGGATACATATGTATTCTGAAAGCATCTTAATGATGCTAAGTGGTCTGGATATTTAGAGGAAGTTCAAAGGCACTGAATCAATTGTACATCATTAAAACAATACAATACTTAAGACTTGGGAGCCAAAGGACTGGTATGTGTTTTCCTGTTTCATGACCTAAGAAGTCTGAAGAGACAGCAGAGTACTTGGATGCTGAAATAATGCTTATTCCCTAGAAGCACCAGTTCTGTGTATCTTTCATTATATGATAATGTCCAGATCCCACTTGACTATGGATAAGCTTGAGTAAATCTAGGAATATTTGGGAATCATAAAATGGACTGAGTTATTATTCTTTCAATTATCTTCTATCCAACAAACACATCTTTAGCTACTTCATATTTAATTATTTTTGTGGTAGTCCTGGGACTTGAACTCAGGACTTGAATGTTGTCCCTGAACTTTTTCTGCTCAAGGCTAGTGCTTCACCACTTGAGCTAAAACTCCACTTCTGGCTTTTTGGTGATTAATTAGATGTAAAAGTCTCACAGACTTTCCTGTCCGGGCAGGCTTTAAACCATGATGCTCAGATCTTTAGATTTCTGAGTAACTTGGATGATAGGCATAAGCCACAGGCATCCAACCTCATATTTAATTTTTAAATTTAAATTTTATGCATATGTATATGTATATGTTCATCAGTAGGTGGCATTTATATGTGTTCAACATCTTTTTTTTAAACAAGTCTTAGTACTTAAATATCTTTGAAACTGTCCTTTACAACAAATGATTTCTTTCACAATAAAGAGAATGAAAGTGTATAGTTATTAAAACATACATTATTACCACGTAGATTGAAACACTCAGTTCAGAGGGCCAATTTCTTAATATAAAAACACATGCCATCAATTTGATGAATTGCATTTTCCTTTTTCTCAGAGTGGGCCCTGCACTGTAGCTTTATTATTAAATGGAATAGTATTCTAGTGCCGGGAAACTCCTGCCAGCTATTTTTAGATACACATCTAGGTTTCACTCTGAGTATCTTAGTGGAAGAATCACAGCCATTGGCTTCAGATAGTATGGGACTGAATCTTAGCCTTGCCCCTGACTGTTTCTGGGGCCTTAAGAAAGTCACTTTGCCTCATTCGAGTCTACTTTCTTCACTTATAAAAAGAGGACAAGGCTGTTTCATATCCTTTCTTGTGACACTTAAGTGACTAGTAGACACACAATACCTAAGGCCCTTTGGGAGCAGAATCTCAGTGAACTGCAGCAAGTAAGCTCTTCCAAGGTCCCCCTCCTCTGGTGAGAGAACAATAAGACCACTTTCTACTTACTTCAGAGCCCGCTGCGGAGAGTGATTGCTTCCTCCACATAGGATCCTGATGCCTGTTTTCAAACTTGCCACTGTTGCTTTGTTAGTCCAAGATGATGCACTAGAGCCTTCAGAGGTCATACAGACCTAAGGCCAACTCAAAGGCCATGGTGCTCCTCCATGGCCACACAACGGAGTTGCCTTCAGCAAAGGCCCCAGTCTGAATTCCTTACCTCTGCTTTCTTCCCCTTGCTCTGTGTCTTCACAGTGCTTCACACTCCTATCCTGTGGACAGTGGCCCTTCCTTTCCTGTACTGAAGCAAGAAGCCCACCAACAGGAATCTATTTGTAAATAATGGTCCCCTTTTCCACACTGATCAAATGCCCATAGGGATAAAGACAAAGAAAGCAGGTGATCCAGAGGTAACTGTATCTGTCTAGGTGACAGACTAAAGGAAGACTGACAGTACACATGATGAATTGAACCCCGTGATTGTAAATTTGGTCCTGCTGTCACTGTCTAACAGATCAGACTCAGAGGAAAGGTAATTCTTACGCTATGTAATTGTATGATATGATGAGTCAATCTTCATAATTCACAAAGCCCTTACCTGCTCACTGAAGTTTATTTGTAAGCAAAGTCATTATCCATGATTTTTCAGTTATTTACATCCATATACAGAATGTCAAACACTTGAGCTCCCCCTAAACTCCCAGTGGAGAATGAGCAAGGTATCCCTCTGTGCTGTTCCCACTCCCGTGGAGGTCACCAGAGGATAAAGATGATAGGGAGCAATGTGGGTTCATGGGTCTAGTAGGATGGGTGAAAAATCCCAACTATGGAACCTGTGATAGGGTTAGCTTTCAGCTAGTAGCTCAACATCTTGGGATTCATCTTTTCCTTTACAAAACAAAGGAAAAAGAATCACTTGGGCTGAGTTGCCTATCACACACACACACACACACACACACACACACACACACGTGTGTAGGAAAAAGTTTATATAAATATATATATATATACATATATATGAACACACAAACACTTGTGCTATGGAACATTTGTTCGATGTTCACTAATTCAATGTTTCCAAGTTTGCAGGAGATTTATTGAACACTACAAATAATGAATAAAAAGAATCAACTGTTATATTCCCGTGTGTGTGTGTATGTATGTATAATGTGGTATACACACTAGCACACAAAACAAAACCAGAAAACTTTTGACAAACTTGTATTAAAGTCAGTTGTGATTAGCCCAATGCAAGATGCCCCATGTACAAA
Source organism: Megascapheus bottae (assembly GCF_031878675.1). NCBI lineage: Eukaryota > Metazoa > Chordata > Mammalia > Rodentia > Geomyidae > Megascapheus > Megascapheus bottae. The sequence continues at coordinate 35,437,881 of NC_143517.1, read as the reverse complement.
TGAATAAACAAGATTCACCTCCCAAGAAGTTCATCAGGGAAAGGGACAAACATGCTGCCGAAGACTAGAACTGAGTAGACCAGGCATACACTGGACTAAAGTTCTTCACATAATCATGGGCCTTCACCTGACCTTAGGGACTCTACTCACACTAGTTGTGTATCTTTGCTTGCTTGTGATTCATGTGTGTTTTTTACTTCCATGTGTTTGTTTATTATTCAGCATAAGGTAGAAGGTTTCTATGCACAAAGCACTATGAGCCAGAAGTTCTTACCTAAACCATGCCCCACGGGAATAAATTACATGCCGCTCTTTCTGTACAGTATTTTCTGGTTTTAGCATTCCATGTCTGCTAAATTCTAGAAACTTTTTGACTCTTATTAAAGCCATTATAGATTTTTCTCTTAGTCTAAAAGGTAGAAATAGCTCCACCATAGGAGGATTGTGCATTCTGTATGAACACCTTTAAGACGCCACCAGTTTCTAGCTTCTGCTATAACAACCAGAAAAGTAAAAGCTTCAATTTTTAAAAACACACTGCCTGATACCAAACACTGGATCTCAATGTGTAAAATGTTTAGGCAAGTTATCTAATTCCTTCACTGCAATTTTACTATCTGTAGGATGGGAATGATATCACCAACTTTCTAGGGCTTTCTGGAGTATAGGTGACAAGTCCTGGAAAGCATCCAGAACAACACCTGCGCACCATTTAGTGAATGACAGTGTCATTATTGATGGTGTATAATGGAAGCAGTATCTTGGCTGCCTGGATTGATTTGCTAGCGTTTTGGGCCTTGTCTGGCAGAAGGTTTTCAACCTTCACTAATATAGTGTTCACTAATATAATGCTGAGCCCATGAGCTAATTATTCCTCAAACCTGTGCCAGGAGGAGGCCATAGAATCGATGGACTGTACGTACTAATGAGGGCTATGAGGATTTATCTCCTTCAGCTGCATTTCTAGGAACAGATTGTTGAACTACAGAAATTAGGAGTGGTTAAATAGGACATGAATAACTTGGTGGAAATTTTCTTCATTTTATCTGTCAAGTTTATTCAGAACTTACCATGCCACCAGAACCATATTATATATATATATATATATATTTATATACATATATTCTGGATATGCATGCACATATATAGTGACATAGACTCTTGCTATGTAATTCAGTCTGGTCTTAAATTTCTGTTCCTTCCCAAGTGCTGGGATTGTATTTCCATACTCAACTTTGGGACAATTTCAGTAGTACAGATTTCTACACTATGATTAGGGCCTACTACATCAGAATTTCCTGGAGTTTCTGTTATTTGTACTTCACCAGTAATTCATATGCAGATAACCTGATGCCAGCATTTAAATATTGGCATATAATGGAGGTGTGAGTGGTATTAGATTGCCATTATTGAATAGACATCATGGACCAGGCAGAAGAAATAATTTCTTTCTTAACCTGGTCTTTGTTGAAGGTATCGCAGGCCTATATGCTTTCCCCTTTAGATTGGTGACATCAGAGGTAAATTATGGGGCATTGTAATTTGTGTGATTGTCTCTTATTTTCTATGAATCTCTTGAAATGTTGCTTAGAGCTCTAACAATGGCTACTCTTTCATTATAATATAGTTCCTGGTTTTATGTATATGAACGTTTCAAGAAATTCAGCCTTTGGTTATAGTACTTGATTTGTCTGAAAACACTGGGCAGCAGATAAACAAACAAAAGAATGGAACCACCAACACAACCTCAAGAAAATAGCTTTCTTGAGTAAATAACTCTGCTATGTAGCTGAGAATACTGTCTTTACTGTTTTGACTTCTAGAAAATTCACAGCCAAGTTTATAACTTACTTCACAAGTATATGATAGAACACTATGACAGGTGTTGTATGCATTTGTCTCAATCTTGGATTGGGTGGTTCTTAATATTATACTCTTACTTAACCTATGATGTTATTTCTTCAGATACCTATTTTTGTTGTAATATATCTGGAAAATCATTTTCTAAAAGAATTTGGGACATATAGATACCTATGTACTATGCAATTGATATGAACCATATTATTCTCATCCCAAGGAGCTTACAATATAGTGGGCAAAGTATGACAAAAACATGTAAAACAAACTGAAATGCTGTGTGAACGCAGCATTAAAAGGGCCATCTTGAGTTGAAAGAACTGTGATTACCCCTGGGAGACATGACCTGTTTTCCTTGCAGAGTTCTTAGCATACTAGAAACAAGACTGGAAGTGGTATGTGGAGATTTACAATGGTATTCTGGTGTCATCAGTGCCCGGAGCACTGTGGTAGACTGCAGTGAACCAGGTGCATTCTAGTTCAAATGAAGTTGCTTTCACCTTGACCCTTACCTAGAACAACTACTTCTGATTCCAAGTGTGGGAACCCACCAATTGTTCCTGCAGATTGAGACTAGCTGTTGACTCACTGACAAAAGATTGGATCTGTCTGTCTCTTTCCTTCCTTCCTTCCTTCCTTCCTTCCTTCCTTCCTTCCTTCCTTCCTTCCTTCTTTCTTTCTTTTCCTCTCCTTTCCTTTCTTTCTGTCTACCTTCCTTCCCCCACTTTTCTTGTTGGCCATGGGGCTTGAACTCAGGGCCTGGGTGCTATCCCTGAGCTCTTCTGCTCAAGCTAGCTCTTCCACTTTGAGCCACAGTGCCACTTCCAATTTTCTGGTGGTTAATTAGCAATAAGAGTCTCATGGACTTTCCTGCCTGGTTGACTTTGAACCACAGTTCTTAGATCTCAGCCTCCTAAGTAGCTGGGATTACAGGTGTGAGCTACCAGTACCTGACTCTATCTGCCTCACAGCAACACTGAGACTGGGTTGTTTGGACCAGACCTCAAGATACATCCTCCCTTAATCTGAGAGACCTCAGGTCTCTAGAAAGGCACATATATAAACAAATCACTGTTCTAAAATGTGATTTAATCTAAAACTGAGTGCACATAAAATGCTGTGAAAACACAGGTGAGGGCCAATTAATTATATCTGGGTAGGAAGACTCAAGAAGAGAGAGATACAGAGAGGTGATGGCATTTCAGCTTGATCTTGTGCATAACAAATGACTTCCTGTAAGCTATTTTCCACCTGTTTTGAATTAACTAAAATGATTAGGTCTTAGATTTTTATAAAGGTCATCTCTACTAGAGCAGTGAAAAAAAAGCCATTTAAAATGCATCAGCTTCATTTTGAATAGCTACCAGAGTGCCAGAGTGAATTAGTGCAAAAGTTCAGGAAGATTTTGAACCTCAGATTGGGACAAGTATTTTAGAGGTTTAACAGAAAACATGTACAGTTAATTCTGTTCATTATAAAGTAATAATATTAGCTCCCTAGTATTCTACCTGGCTTCATAGTAAGTGCTTGATCAATTTAGGCCTAACCCAGGGTGTGGAGAAGAGTGTGATACTGACTATTGAGACAAACAGAAACTTTGAGGAAAACAAACTGTGTTCTCTAAACCTGCTTCATTCTTCTGAGTTCTCTGCCAGCTTCGGTTTTCCACCCTTGAATAAAGATTATTAGCATTTCAACTTCAATCTATCAAGTATGTATAAAATAGAGTAACAAAATAGGCAGGTTATTAAGTTCTTTGAGGAATATCATCCATATAACACATGTCTGGAACCTCCTAAAGTGTGGTGCCTATGTCAGTCCCAAGATATGCGCTTGAAACCCTAGGCACTCATCTGCTGCTATAGTGTGAACACTTGGCAGAGGACATGTGGACTTTGTTCTTGGGGTTCTGAATGTGTTTGGCAGATCAGTAGGGCTCTTAAATAGCTGTTCCCATCCATGAGTGAGTACTACAAATATGTGACATTCTAATGGAACTCAAGAGCATTTTATATGCCTTCTCCTATTACTACCCATCAACCAGGTATCTCTCTTGTTGTCTTGACTAGTCCACTGAACAAAATAGACTTGGTCCCTGCCTTTAAGCATCATATCATCTAGCAGGGGAAATCTAGTAGGAAATCAGCTAGTCGGGTGTGTTGTATTTTCTCCTTTCTGGATAAAAGGATGTGGTTAAACTTTGTCAATTACTTAAACAGCAAAGTAACACCCAAAGGACTTTTGCTATGTGAACAAGAAATTCAGTTACCTAATTCCTTGAACTTGTGCTTTATCCTTGGTCATAATTGGTAGATTATGGATAGCAAGTTGGGAATAAGGTTGGGGAGTGGAGGTCATACTTTTGTCTTAAATGTGCAGATTTATTAAGGTTCTGATGGAACTGTGAATATGTAGCCATGAATCTCCACGTAGATAGCCATATATATATTCACATAGATATTAATTTCCTTTTTGTGCCTATCTCTAGATTGTTTGATAGCTAAGGCCTTTAAAATTCCTTAGTTAATTCCTTAATTAGTTGTCAAAATTAGTGAATGATTGAACCTATAATTATTGAACCTTGTTTTTTTCATTTAGATCCCATGCCTCTAATACATTAGTTGTAGTCTATGAGTTTACTTTCTTTAAGCTCACCTCATTCTACCTATTTACTCTGTTTCAAACACATTCACCTACCTATTGCTTAGTGAGTTATATCCAAGCTCATAATGGCATTTCAATGCCCTTCACTGCTTGGCTCCAAGTAGATCTCTAATTCCATCAATAATACCTGCTGTCTTTCCCCTAGCACACAACTAACATCTTGAACTCACTCTTAGTTTCATACAGCCTCACATGTCTTTCTTTATTTTTACTTCTTCACAATACCTCCAGGTTGTCCCTTGACTCCTCACCCACTGGGCTACCTGGGTCTCCACTGGTCCAATGGAATGATGTAGCATGAGGGATGGGAGCTGAGGAAGGTTGGCTGAGCCTGCTCTGCGGGCTGGCACTAGAGATCACTACATTGGTGCCCGAGGACACCTTTGGATAATAGTAGCAGAGGGTCAGCAGAATTGACTCACTCCCACACCCCTCTATTAGAAAGAGTAGACCCATCCCACAGTTTAGCACACCATCTGATCTGAGTTCTTCTGAAGAATGGGTATGGGGATGAAGACTGGGCTAAGGGTGCCTTGGGAATCAGAATCTGGAAAAATCTGGCCTTTCTATTTCTGTGGCCTCAACATCATCAATACGGGTAAAGTGCTGAATTTTAACAAGGACTAACTCAAGCAGAATTTCCAAGGATGGAAGTTGAGCCCAGAGATTTGCATATTTAAATGGATTTCTTCACAGGTGATACAAGTATGAGAATCAGTGCTCCACAGATGGGCAGGCAGCTTGTGAGACAATCTTTGTACCGGTCCTACCTATTATTGCTGTTAGGAAACTAAGGGTGAATTTCATTTCATTTCTTCAGCCGTTTATATCAGCGTTTGGCCTCCCTGCTACCTTATGTACTGGGGTGAGGGCAAATCCGGAGTCTGCTTCTTATGGATGCATCTTTGAGAGTCATGTGGAGAGGTGGACACTGTTATTGATATCCTTAAGAACAGTCCCTGCTTTTGTGAACATTAAAAACTGAGCTGCCAAACCAAAATGTTCACGGTCCCCAATGCTTCTCTCTTTCTTTTTCCCACCCCTATCCCATTCCCTGTTTCTATAGCTTAGGTTCTCATCTTTGAATCTTCACATTACTGTGGCTACTGTCGAGATCCTGAAAGGAATTTTAAGGAAGGTCTGATCATATTTAATTGTTGTTATGTATTCTCATGTGTGCTTTATAATGTATACAGTAGGCACTGGAGTCTATATATTTATAAATGGTTATGCAGACATCCAGGCAGATTGCTCACCTAATTTATACCTTCAAAGCACTGTTAACTGTCTTGGCTGTGCAGCAACCTGATCCTGTAAGCTGTGGCTGAGGACAGGATCCTCTTTCCTGATGACTAAGGCTGGGAACTCTATGTGTTAGATTCTCCCAGGACTATAGTGAATTTCCTTTTGATGTTCCCCCAGTGGAACCAGTATTGCTATTTGACATTTGGGATTTCTTACCCCAGTACTTGACCTTGTAGGGTGTTGTTTGAAGCAACCAAATCTTGCTCTCAACCTAGTGAGATTAACCCTTGCTGTGTCTCTCCCAAGGTTGTAATCAGTTCAATATATTGTTTATTGATATAATTTACTGGAAAAATTAAGTATGGTCTTTAGTTAAACACTTATTCTTTCCTACCTATTGCCCAACTCAAATTATTTGACATGCCCTTATTTGAAATAAAAAATGTTTATATTGTTAGCTTTTTGCAACTATACCAATTAAACACTTCCGAACATCTAATAATCACTAAATAGCAAGTGCTTGATTTTGTGTGTATAGTGCAGATATGCATGTGAACAACCCAGAGCCATTTAATTTCTTTTTTATTTAAATTTAAATTTATACCATTTGGCTACTATTTCCAGGACAGTCTTGTCACTGCCATAAATCATCTCATTTCAGCAGCTACAGTAAATAATTGGGCCCCTGAGATATTGTTTTCCATCCTCTCTTCAGAGAGCTCCCTGCAACCTATGGGGTCTCCCCAGGGGCTGAAGGACAATGGTGCGGTTGCCTCTGGCCTTTCATTTATTATTTATTTCATTTATTGCAGGACTCAGAACAAATTGGAATTGGCAAAAAAAAAAAACCTGGAGAGAGAGGCTGTGGAATGATAATAGTTAAAGTTTTTGTGATTACCTGACAGTGTGAGGAGGAAATATAAAGTGGAAAGACAGTAACAGCATAAATGTGGTATTTTAAATAGGATACCCTTTCTTTAAAGAAAAACTCTTGTGACTTAGCTATCAGATAGTCAGAGTAAAAGGCTAGTTTATCAGAGGTTTTCTTTTTTTGGGGGGGAGTCATGGGGCTTGAACTTGGCTGGACCCTGTCCCTGAGCTATTCAGCTCAAGGCTTCTGCCCTACCCTTGAGCTAAGCCCTACATCCCGTTTTCTAGAAGTTAATTGGAGGTAAGAGTCTCAGGTCCTTTTGTGCCCGGGCTGGCTTTGAACCTTGATCTTCAGATCTCAACCTCCTGAGTAGCTAGGATTACAGGTGTGAGCCACCACGCCTGGCCAGAGTTTATTCTATTCAATTTTATTTTATTGTCAACGCAAAACCTCCCTTGGAAGGCATCTTATATGGTCTGGCTAACCCAGGAGCTGAGTGAGGAAGCAGATTGCTTCCCTTGCCTTTCTAGGCTTCAGTTTCTCTGGTAGTAAGCACCCACGGACTGGTCATTTTTCCCTGATCTAGAGTGTGAAAGTGTCATCTTACCAGCATGTTATATGCCTTTCTCTTTAGTTTCTGGTTGACAAAACACTGCTTTTGTACACCAATTTAGTTTGCTGCATTTGACATTGAGACCATAACATTCATATAATACTTCTAATACTATAATGCTTCTAAAAACAAGGAGCTTTTTAATGGCATGACCCCTATTGATGTTAAGAAGTACATTTTTAAAAATATGTACAGTGTGTTCAGCATAGTAGCTGATACAGAATCAGTGTTTAAAATACAGACTCTCTTTTTGTTTTCTACATGTGAATGTAGGTGAAATAGATATGTAAACACACAGAAAAACATCGATTCTGATTTTTAGAGTTGCATATAGATCGAAGAGAATCAACAGTAATAGGCAAGCACTGTTATTATTCTTTAGATGAGGAAACTGGGAGTCTGGAGTCTATAACAGGAAATAACTTGGGGGAATCACTTAGGTAGGATTTAAACACAGATCTGCCTAACTCCAGTCAGCGGTCCTAACGTCTGTGTGGTTATTTCATACTTTATACATGCCACTGACTTAGATATATCAATCAGTTGCTGTGCATCCCAAACTTGGTCACATAAAAGAACATTTGTGATGTATTATCTTGCACAGTTTCTGTGGGATAGGAATTTGGGAGTTTCTTAAATAGGCAGTTCTAAATGTGCGCCGCCCCCCCCCCCCCCTCTAATGAGGTTACAGTCAGAGTTGGCTAAGACTACAATCATCTCAAGGTTTGATCACTACTAGAAGATTCACTTTTAGTTGCCTCACATACATGGCTAGCAAATTGGAGCAGGCTCCTAGCTAGAGGCTTCTGTCTCCCCTTCTGTCAATCACTATCTACTCTGAGTGTCCTTAAAATAGGATGCCTGAATAATCTAAAGACCAAAGCTGAAGCAGCAATGCCTTTGGTGAAGAAGCCTCAGAAATGATATATCTTTATTCCAAAAGCATTATATTCACCACACAGACAAATCTTGATTTGATGGGTGAAGAACTATAATAGCACAAATAGCAGGAAGCATGGGTCATTTGGAACCATCTTGGGGCTGATTACCAAACCACTTCTTACTCTGCTTACATAACCCTTCTCATTCAAGATTCTGTCGAGCCATTCTTATCATTCCTTTGTAGAAAATACTGGCCTCCCTCCTTATAATCTTATAAAATAGTGATTATGAATCTTGTAGTTGAAGATTGCTTGTCTGGCTCCATTGAGCTAATGTGAGAATAGGTTTGGCAGAAGGGTGGTCTTCTCCACTGATTATAGTCTTTTCTCTGATGACCTTCTTGGTAGAATCTCTATGGTAGTGTCTTAATTCTAGAGACAGCTATGAAACAAATCTCTGTGAAAGTGCATTTCAGGGCCAACTATGAATCAATTCTGTAAGGTATTCAGGGCTATAAATATGCCTCTGCATTAATAATGATGATTGGTGGATGTGTAGAACACAGCATATTGACAAATGTCTTTTGGGGAAGAAAGCCATCTTAATTTGTTACTTCTCCTTCAATAATATTATTCATCCTATGTATCTTTTCATCCTTTATGTAACTTAATGAAGATAAGCCACTAAAATACTAGTTAAGAAAGGAACTGTACTTTCCTGAAACAATGCCTGATGTGATGGTTACAAAGGCAACCCACTTCCAGTCCCTCTGTCTTTCTTGTTCCAAGGATGTCATTATCAATACTAATATAAATTTTTCATGCTTGTGCCATTACAATATACAGGGAATAGATTTTGCAATTTTTCAAATTCCACTGAGTATATTAGCAAAATTATGTCTGCCAGCAGTCCTGTGTGGATGCCAGTAACATCTCCAATTTTTTATTGTTCTAGATCATTTTTATGTTTTTGCAGGTCTCCAGGGAAGAAAGGCAAATTTTTTCTCTTTACTTCTTTCTGATTGCTTTCTTTTACCTTTCTAATTATCTTATCCGAGCCTTTAAAATGATAAAATCTAAAGCCAACTGAAGACAGCATGTGAAACCTATTGATAAAATTGTAGGCTTAGAAATTCATATTCTAATGAAGGGTGGGGATGGGGGGGAGGGAAATGGGGACCAAGACATGTGAAAGGGTATCAATGTATGGGAATTAATGCACCATCTGTCTGGCAAATATCATATAACCCTTCTATTAATTACAATAAAAATATATGAAAAATTCATATTCTAAGATACTGTTTTATTCTGTCTTGTCTACCATTAGTAACTCAAGATAAACATCCCTTCTCAAATCTTTGACTTGATTACATATACAAAACCCATTTTTCCATGCAAAAATCAAATTCACAGATTCTGGACATCTTTGGGAGTGCTCTCTATTCATTATTACAACTATATTTAATATTTCTTAAAAAAACTTCTCAGACTAATAGAGTTTGAAGACTTCAATATGGTTCTGATTTTGAACATACCAGGTAGGTAATGTAGTTAAAAATTTCTTCATTTGCAATAGAAATGGATATAAAAGCTAAAACATATCATGCAGTTAGTATATTTACCCATTCACAATTCTTTGAAATATTACATATCCTCCTTCATGCTAAGAAAGGCTAAAGCACCATGAGTGAAAATGACATGGGACCTATCTCAAGAACTTCCAGGCTGGTGAGGTAGGCAGTCCACCATCAGACATGTAAACCAATGAAAGATCGGAAACTTCAGATAGAGCCATATAGAATGACCTACATGATAGGAAGTTGTAATAAGATGAATTTGACCCACATAGAAGTTTGGGATTTCCTAAGAATTGGCCTCCCAATTGAGATCTGGAGAATATGCAGAGATGAGAAAGCCTACAGTTAGAAGATGGTCTGAACTCCTGATGATATAGGCAAGTGATCTAAGACAAGTCAATTTTCTGACACTGCTCCCTCCTTTTTTTTTTTTTGTAGGTTGTGCGCTCTGGGCCTGGGCCCTGTCTCCGAGCTCTTCAGCTTAAGGCTACTGCTCTACTGCTTTGAGCCACAACGCAACTTTTGGTTTTCTTGTGGTTAAACGGAAATAAGAGTCTCATGGACTTTCCTGCATTTGCTGGCTTTGAACCGTGATCCTCAGATCTCAGCCTATTGAGTAGTCCGAGTTACAGGCGTGAGCCACCAGTGCTCAGCTTCATCGCCTTCTTTGACATATGAGAGATAATGATAGTAATTCTAACAACTACTATGAAAGAAATAAGGAAATACTGTCCAGGCATGGTGGTGCATGCCTGCAGTCTCAGAGAGAGATGATCTGGATTTGAGTCAAACCCCCAAATAGTCAGTAAGATCTTGTCCCAAAACCTAAGTAGGCATGCTGATTTATGCTTTTAACCTCAAATATTCAGAATACAAAGATAGGAAGATCACAATCCAATCTAAGTCCAGGGTGGACAAAAATCTGAGAGCTTACCTGAAGAAAACACGCATGGAAAACAAAGATATTGGACATGCAGTTTAAGAGGTGACGTGCTTGCCTAACAAATGTGAGGACCTGAGTTCAAAACCACTAAATGCATAAATATAAATAAAATGTGTATAAGCAGCATGTACACAAGGAAGTACTTGGTATCATGAACATTTCAAATTAACTATGATCTTACTTATTCTTGCAGCATCAAGATGTAAGTAGAAATTGAAACAGAGACAAATAACTTCTCCAGGGTCTTGCAGCAAGTGCAAGAGAGGTTTTAGATGGTGGTACAGCTGACTATAGGTATCTGGTGCTCTGTACCGCAGAAACTACCTGCAGATTCTACACGGAGGATGGTAGAGTAAACCATAAATAAAAGGGTGGTGATTATCTACATATTATAACTAGCCACTATTTTTCCTTCTGTCATTACTCATATAGTATTTTAACAAAAGAAATAGAAGCTGTTTAAAGCTGATGTATTTAATTTCCTTTCCTAATTCACTTGCTATCTAAATTAATTCTAGTAAAAATGAAAGAGAATGAGAATAAGCAATAAACACCAAGTGCATTTGCGTCTTCATTGACTTTGTGGCTTTGTTCCTTTTGGCCTGGGTGCAAGAGTTGATTTTTGAGATGCCAATAATATTACAACACCTTGCTCTCTGTTATGCCCTTACATTCTGGAAATCAAGTGTTTGGGAATAATTAAATAATCTGATGAATTGTGATGAAAACTATTTGAGATTTACTTAATTTCAAAGTATTAGAGTACAGAAATGTACTTGACATTAACATTATGCAAGCATATTTAATCTTCCTATAATAAGTTTGAAGAATTGTGCTACTCCAAGGATTTCTACCATCATGTCAATGACAGTTGCCCAGCTGTAGTGCAGGAGGGCTGGATTAATATACATTTTGAATTGGTTGAATGCCAGATGATCTTATTTTACTGGAAGTTGTCACAGACTGAAATTCTAATTCATTGATTAATTTTGTAAATTGAGAAGGATGTAATGAGGGCTTTCTTTTAATTTCATTAATGAGAAACAATAAAAAAGTATTATATTTTAAGCGGGAAATGCATAACCTTGTGATGTACGCATAACCAAATCAAGTGGAACTCTGAAAGAATATAAGAAGCTTCCATTTGTGAAGTGATGGGTTGTTTTTGTTAATCATTCATATACATGTCTGATAGTATCAGAGTTCAAGTCTTTAACAATTATGGTCCCTGAAAGACACTCAAAGATTGATTCATTTTCTCACATGCCCCACCAAATCTATTTGTATCTATTGGTGATTTTTAAAAATTATTATTTAGCATTGAAGGAGAGTGCGGTATTAGTCCATACTTGTTAATTTGTGTGATCCCAGACCTCTAATTTTACCTATAAATTCAGCAGAAAAACCTAGCCAGAAAAACAACAACAACAATGGAATAAAATATTATCATAAGGTAATTCTTACATTGGTTTCAAAATCTGGCCACTGATTAGCTGAATTAAAGACTGAAGAATGTTCCTGACATCTTGGAGCTCAGCTTTCAAAATTGGACCCAACACTGAACACTACGCATTGACTAAACTAATACAGGGAAATGCCTTTCTCTTTTAATGAGCTTCCTCCAGTCATGAAATTCTTGTTGCTATGCCTCAATTCCAATGTGAAAAAAGAGAACATGTTCAGATATTGAAAAACCATAGGCTATTACCTACTTTAGCACTCCTATCAAAGACGCTGAAAAGATAGCACATGTACAATTGATGGATTATTCGCATCATGAAAGTCTGATGACCCCACTTGGGTTTTCAAACAAGGCATTTAATAACCACTGCCTTGTTAAAAGGTGGAAAATGATCTGGCTGGTGGCCTGATAGGACGAGGTTTTATTGATTTACTGAGGCCCTTGACTTGGGAGATCACAGACTTCTTAAGGGCAAACTTAAAAGGAAGCATTAAGATGGATGAGTAGTTACCTGTGTGATGGATGTCATCCTGTAAACATCAGGATTGGGTAGCTTCTCCTCTGGGTATCAATTGAGGAGTGGGGGAGAGAACATAGAGTCTCCTTCCAACATTGTTAGTCTTTTGGCATATTTATAGATTGGTTGGAATATGAGTGTAGATGATTTTGAAAAGATAAATACTTTTCACTTAAATGTTGATTTACAAAGAGGAATAGATATGTTACTGTGGGTGCTAGAACAACAAAAGGAAGTTTTGGATAATCCTGAAAAAAAAGAAAGCTGGAAATGCCACATTATATCTTGGTTTCTTTGAACATATGTTTTTATTTTATTTACCTAATTGGACAAAGGAATTTTCCATTCAACAGAACAGTTTATGAATGCAGTGCCTTTGATCAATGTTATCCTTTTAATATTCTTAACCACCATTCCCATTCTTCACCTCCCCTCACTTTTCTTGAATGATTTCCCATTTAGCAAAGCAATTTATGTATATAATACATCTTGATCTGTGTCATCCCTTCAATATCCTCACCACCCCCATCAACTCACCTCTTCCCTTATTTTTCTGTTTCGTGGCATGTACCATGTATTCTTGTCTGTATTCTGCTCATTTCTCCTACTTATACATCTACCACTCACTTCCTTTCCCCTCTTCCTGCAAGTACTCATTTCCTGGTACTCATTTTGTTAGGCATTGATAAAGTCTTGCTACTACTATTCACACTCTCCATAGATTCTATTATAGTTCTATTAAATCATTTGTAACTGCTTTGGGGCCTCTCCATGTCCTTGCTTCTAGCTTCATAGGTGCATTCTGGCTCCCACTAAAGAGGGAAACTGTGTAACCTATGTTAATCTGTGTCTGGATATTTAACATAATCCTCTCCAAATCTTTTCATTTCCTTACAAATGGATTGAACGGGCTTTCATGGTTTTGAGTCTCACTAGAACAAAGGTTTTTAAAACCTGAGTTCTTAGCCAGGTACTGGTACCTTATGCCTATAATCCTAGATAGTCAGGAGGCTGAGGTCTGAGAATCACAGTTCATAGCCAGCCTGAAAGAGAAAGGCTGTGAGACCCTTATTTCCAATTAACCACCAGAAAACCAGAAATGGAGATGTGGCTCAATGTGGTAAAGTGCAAGCCTTGAGCAAAGAAGTTCAGAGATAGTGTCCAGGCCCTGAGTTCAAGCCTTCTGATCACCACCATCACTACCACCGACAACAAATAACAGCAATAACAACAGCAGAAAACTCTGAGCTCTCAAGAAGCTAGTTTTTGAAGATCTCCAAATAACATGTGAAGAGGCACATGAGCAGCAGTGGAGAAGAGCTACTAGCTAGGAATCAGTGCTGCTAGTCCTTCTGGATTTCATAGGGTGCTGGAGAATGAAGATAAAGAAGCAGTGTTTACAGTGGTAGGAATAGATGTTGCCATTGTTGTTTGGTGCTTTGGTGCCAGCATTTTGTGAATCAGTACATTATTGCCCTTTTAGTTTTTGTTTTTGTTTTTTTTTTTTTTTTTTTGCCAGTCCTGGGCTTGAGCTCAGGGCCTGAGCACTGTCCTTGGACTTTCTCAAGGCTAGCGCTCTACCACTTGAGCCTCAGCACCACTTCTGGCTTTTTTCTATGTATGTGGTACCGAGGAATTGAACCCGGGTCTTCATGCATGCTAGGCAAGCACTTTAACCACTAGGCCAAACTCCCGGCCCCATTATTACCCTTTTTGAAATGGGATTCTCAGGCCTGTCTCCTTGGGAGTAAGAAGTGTGGATTTGTGTCATTGCCTGTGACTTAATAAGGCCCCGTTGCTTTCTCCTAAACTATGACTTAATAAGACCCTATTGAGGGTAGACAGGGAGTGTAAGAAGTTGGCCTCCTGAGGAGCTGAATTTGAGTGATGTCTGAAATTCCTTTAATGTTGTAACATTAAATTGGGCAATTTCTTTTAAGTGTAGCAAGAAGAATACATTTTATCTGATTTTCCAGGTGTCATAGAAACAATTAGATTTCTAATTCTGCCTACATCTCTTATCTATGAGACTTTTTTACCCTGACCCCATTTTCTCTCATTCATTCTTCATTTCTCAAACATCTATTGATCAGATACTATGTACTAAATGCTAGTAGGGGGATACTTTGGACTCTAGACACCATGCGATGTAAGAGGAATCAATGATGGTTTAAATATGATTGATATTCACAAAGAATCAAATACATAATTAAATGCAGTATTATTAGGTGCTATCATGTACATATAGTGGATAGTGTGATATAGTGGATAGTGTGAGAGCCTATATAAGGAAGTTATGGTATTTTCTGATCAGAGAATAGTCTGGAAATGGTTCAGAGAAAAGAAAACACTTAAGCTATCCTTAAAAACTGACCAGCAGGGATTCCTGTAATGGCTGCTTCCTGGAAGGTAGTGTCACATGTAACCTCTTAACCTCAGCATCTGGTGCCCCAGAAAGGAAATATTTCAGATAAGAACTTTATATATTCCATTTCTTTGGATCCCTTAGAACTCGAGACCCCAATATCATAACATCCATTTCTGCACAGATGCTACTGGTCCTCATTTCACTGCTTTTGGTTCTGCCTGTTGTGGAAGCAGTAGAAGCCGGAGATACAATTGCTCTCTTGTTAGGTGTAGTTCTCTGCATTACCGGCATTTGTGCTTGCTTGGGGATGTATGCAAGAAAGAGAAATGGACAGATATATTTTCCAAAGGCTCCTTGGAAGTCAGACTTCATCCTGACACTCTCAAAACCTTTACTGACCACTGATCTCCAAAGTTCCCAGCAAATCTAAGTAAGATGATTTCATACTTGTTGCCCTTTCCCATAAAATGGGGACAAGTGGAGATTTGTTAAATGTGGGGAAAAATCTGTAGAACAAATAATCCATTGGAAAATGCAGCCTATCATTTGTATTTGCGTAGAAAGATGGTTAAAGAAGAAAGAAAGATGGCTTAAGTTTGTATAAGTAGTTTTCATAAGCATTCTCAAAGCCTGTGAATTGGAAAGAAGGAAGCTTTGTTCCAGAATCTAGGAAATCACCATGGTTCAGTTATAATCACTGCCTCCTGAATTGTTGAGGAACTCTTTACTCCATGTTTGTATTAGATTATTTTTGTCTTATCTGTTAGATTAATATTTTACATAGCTATTGAACAGCCAAAAATGGAAACTTTTATCTCTTGGTGTCTCAGCAGGGAATGTCATTGTGCAGGTAGGCAGGTACAAGAGCTGACCATTATCGTAATAAGTGTGAGCCTGAGACAAGGACAAGAAATCCTGCATTTTATATCCAATTTGGAAATAAAAATTTTAATGGCTCAGATCCAAGGGATCTAAGGGAAGTGTGAGGCTAAAAATATACATTAATACTAATCATTGAATGAACAAACCAGTTTTTGCACAAAAGGGAGGAATGAATGTCACCCTACTTAGAATAGTTTGCTAAAGTATTGTTATCCATCTGTTGTCATTGTATTGTAGTCAGAATAATATATTGAAAATTATATCTTATGTGAGAAATTGCCCATTGACTAGGATATATTTTTCATTATATGTGTATTAACTGGCTTTTTTTTTCCACAGAGAAAACACTAGAACATAAGTATTTCACTTAGTCAGGGTGACCTGTAGTGCAGGATAGTGAAGAATTTTTATAATGAATGCGTAAAAGGTATTTGAACCATTTTTCTCTCCTCTCTAGTGAATGTTACAACCAGTAACTCTACCATATGATAACTATAGAGGAATGGTAAACTGATCCTTAATCATAACATAACACATAAAAGGAATATTAAAGACCAATTTATTATAATATATTCTTTATTTCTTTGTTGTTAGCCTACTGTTCATTTCTTAGCTTAAATCTTTGATTCAAGGATATCCATAGGCTCTCTCCTAATTGTTCTTATCTGTGGGGACAAAGCTGATTGGAAGGCCTATTCCTAAGGCTATGATTTCTCCCAGGAAAAGAATTCTTCCTAATGTATTTTTTTTTGTTTTACTCATGTGGAAATAGTGCACACTGTTGAAAGACAGACCCTGTATTTCAGAGTAATAGTCAACTTGGAAGGACCTCTGTTTGGATTCAAAATATCTGATGTTTTAAGCCACACTTTCCTGAACTATATCTTAATTTGAATACTTATATTTTATTAGTGACATCAGTTTGACTCTTTTATCCAAATATACTTTTTCAAAACATATCCTTGAAATGTTAGGTTTTAACTCTAAGATTCCACCTCACTCCAGTTAGAATGGCCAGGATCAGGAAAACGAATAATAACAGATGCTGGAGGGGATGTGGCCAGGAGGGATCACTACTGCCCTGTTGGTGGGAGTGCAAACTCGTTCAACCACTATGGAAAGCAGTATGGCAGTGCCTCAAAAAGCTAAACATAGAACTCCCCTATGACCCAGCAATTCCACTACTTGGCATTTACCCAACCATCCAGAAACAAGGGCATACTAAATCCACTAGCACAACAATGTTCATTGCAGCACTATTCACCATAGCAAAGATATGGAACCAACCTAGATGTCCCTCAGTTGATGAGTGGATCAACAAGCTGTGGTATTTGTACACAATGGAATTCTATGCTGCTGTCAGAAAGAATGACATTGCCCCATTTGTTAGGAAATGGAAAGACTTAGAAAAAATCATATTAAGTGAAGTAAGCCAGACTCAAAGGAACTTAGGCTCAATGGTTTCCCTCATTTGTCATAATCAGTAGAAACCTTGGGCTCTACTAGTAGAGATCTGCAATAGAGCAAAATCTTGATACATAAGGCCATATAGTATGAAGCTAATTGAAAGGACCTCCAGGATATTGAAACAAAAGCCATATAATGAATGATTGTTGTCCTTAATGTACTATGTTGTCTCTCATCTCCTTTGCTGTCCCTTGGTTATCTCATATTGGTATAGTATCTCACTTTGTTATCTGATATATTGAATTTATTTGTATTTGGTTATTTGAAATTTGATAGGGAAGGGGGGAAAACCGAGAGGGGTAGGGGGTGTGGGGGGAGGGTAATGGGTACCAAGACATGTGAAAGGGTATCAATGTATGTGAATTAATGCACCTTCTATCTGGCAAATATCATGTAACCCTTTTACTAATTACAATAAAAAATAAAAAAAGAAATGTTAGGTTTTGGGAGGAGATGGTGATAAGTTGTATTTTTTGAGAGAAGAGTTTTAAAATGAAAGTGCTGGGAGCTGGGGATGTGGCTCAAGTGGTAGACAGACTGCCTAGAAAATGCACGGCCTTGGGTTCAATCTCCAATACTACTAAAAAAGAAAACTGGGGGCTGGGAGTTTGGCCTAGTGGTAGAGTGCTTGCCTAGCATGCACGAAGACCCAGGTTCGATTCCTCGGTACCCCATATACATAGAAAAAGCCAGAAGTGGTGCTGAGGCTCAAGTGGTAGAGCTCCAGCCTTGAGAAAGTCCAAGGACAGTGCTCAGACCCTGAGCTCAAGCCCAGGACTGGCAAAAAAAAAAAAAGAAAGAAAACTGAAGTGTTTTGAACACACACACACACACACACACACACACATACCCCTTGTAAGACTCATGGCTCTTGCATTGAGTTCAAGCTCCAGTTCTACCACGTATGCGAACCATGTAGCATTACTTCATCTCTTTCCTCCTGATTCTTTGTCAGCAAAATAGGATTGATAGTACCTAATCAAAGGATATTAACAAAGGTTTTTACCTAGTCCATTGTGAATTTTAACAAATGACTGTAGCCATTGCTGAAAGTAAATTCATAAGTGGCTTTGAAGAAATCTCATTTCATGGAGTGAACTTCCTAGATTATCAGTAAATAATCCAGTTTGTTTTCAGAATGACCTACACTTGGGAACCCTAAAGAGTCTTGTTTTCACATTACCTTCTTAGATTGGCTGTGGTAATTTACCTAGGCGCTCTGTGGGAGAGCTTGCTACATGTTGAATTGACCTGTGCTATATTACATTGACCTTAAACAACCGAAGCATCAATAGTTAAGAACTACAGGATCAAAAAGAAGAAAGAAAGAAAATACATATATATATATATATATATATATATATAGAGAGAGAGAGAGAGAGAGAGAGAGAGAGATAAAACCTCCAAATTTCATTATATGACAATAAAACAGCATCCATTTTCTTACAATATGTGCTTTTAAAAAAAACTTAGAACATTGTATAATCAAAAGGAAGAAACAAAGCGTGCCTTCTTCCCATTTCTCCAATGTGTTTTGCTATTGTTAGCATTCAGTTTATGTTGTTTAGTTCTTTTTCTAAACACACAGCATAGTGCATTACACACACGCGCACACACACACACACACACACACACACACACACACAGATGTATGAAAGTAGAACACTGAAACCCAGCAGTGGAAAAAAGAATGGTTAAGAGAGAGTGATACAGATGCAATGATTGCTTAGATCACTACATTTTATGCAAATTGGAAATATCACAATGAAATCTCCCTTGGATAATTAGCTTAACAATTGAAAAATAAGCCTAAAGCATTTTTTCCAGTAAAAAATAGAATCAGGACCAGGTATAGTGGTGCATAGATATAATTCTAACTATTTGAGAGGCAGAGAACAGGAAGAGACCCATTTTAGGTGAGCCTGGACAAAAATATTAGTGAGACCTGCATCTCTACAACAAGCTAACAACACTGGAATATACCTGGGAACCCAACTATGAAGAAGCTCTGAATAGGAGCATGTTTGCACAAGTCTGGCTTTAGGCAAAAAGCATCAGAACCTATATAAAAGACAACTAGAAGGAAAAAAAAGTGGTAGCAAGCTGAGTTCCTTAATTTAACCCCCAGTGTAGCCAACAATAATATAATCATACTGAATGTATTTATTTGAAGTAGTTTTTAACTGAATGGTATATTATAAGTATACCTTCAGTTTTTAACACACTAATATTTTTACTGGAAGCAATTGCACTTTAATCAATTCTTGGGAATTTGTGTTGTAACTAATCTTTTTTTTTTTTTTTTGCCAGTCCTGGGCTTGAGCTCAGAGCCTGAGCACTGTCCTTGGGCTTTCCTCAAGGCTAGTGTTCTACCATGAGCCACTGCACCACCTTTTTCTATGTATGTGATAAGGAGGAATCGAACCCGGGTCTTCATGCATGCTAGGCAGGCACTCTTACGACTAGGCCAAACTCCCAGCCCGTAACTAAACTTTTATTACTGTAAATAATACTGTGGCAAACATTCTCATGGTTATTTCTGGAAATAGACATTGTTGGTTGTCTCCATGGTTTCCCTTCTTTTCTTTTCTCCTAAGTAAGGTCTCACTCCTTTACTCTTCCCCTTTTCATCCAAGTGGCCACCTTCTCAGTTGTCTTGGGGAGACCAGAACCCATTTTTGTTCTAGGGAGAACTGGGTTCTGTTTGTTGATTATTGATTCAAAACTGACCCTGGGATCTCAGAGAAGCAAAATGTGTTTTCTGGGAGCCTCCAGTTACAACAATTTGTCCCTCTTTGGGAGAACATTTAAGAACAGGTTTCCTCTGTGCTTTGCTATGAGCACCTGTGAGATCCCAGAAATTCCAGGACTCCTGTCTTTGCAGAACAAGACCTCTATTGGAAAAGTCACCAACAGCTGCATGAACACCAACTTGGCACCCTGTTTACCTTTCCACATCCTGCTGTGTGAGCCAATGCACTTCCTCATGTCTGAAGCAGCTGAATTGGGGTTTTCTGTGCTCACAGCCCAATGTACCTCAGCTGAAGTAGAAATTAGAAAGTAGCAGTACTAATGCTCAACAATTCTAATTTTAAGAACTGTAAAGTAGAAAGTCAGGCAACCTCCACCTCCTACATACAAATGGTACAGTTTCTTGAAAATACAAGTACATTTATTTATTATACATGGGATAAGTTTAAGCTCAGAGTGCACAGCATTCTAGGCAATCCATGGTTTTTCCTATCACTATTCTGTGAAATATAAAGTCCTCCAAATAGTCTATTCTCTGCTCTTCCTGAATCTTCTCTATTCTCCCACCTGTCATCATGTTTTTACTCAGAAGCCATCTTGGTGTGATCTTTCCTGGCCAACCTCCCACAATACTAATGCAGTGCCCCAGGGTCATAGTCCCTTTCATCAGCAGTCCCTCTTCTTAACCCTTATCACCATATAATTTTTGTGTGCACACATATATAGTTGCATGGTATGTACATATATCATTATATGTAGTATAAAATAATTCAGTTATTATGTAATAATGTAGTATTGTATATTATATGCTAAATATAATTATATATAAATATATAGGGTGCATATATCTGTATCTGTTTTTGCATCTAGGATAATTATTATATTCTGTTTTTACCCTCCTCCTCTCTTCAGATTATCAGGTCTACATGGGAAGGAAGGGACCTCTATGTTTTCATGGATATAAATAATAGTTGTCTTGTTCATGGTAGGAGCTCAGTAAGTACTTGTGAGTGATTGGACACTGCATCTCTGGATAGCTGGATGTGTTTATTTACCTATTTGTTCATTTTACTCTATTATATTGCCTGTCTCTTTTCTTGATATCCAGGCAGGAGGCCAAGAAAGACAAGGTAGCCACTTGGGGTAGAAGTGCTAAAATCTTTACACATTGTCTCCACAATCCTCCAAACATCTCCAGAAACACCCAGATTCTGAGGCATGCAGCAAATGAACTCCCTAGTGCATTGCAAAGAGTAAAGCTGCTTTTTGTAATAAGACTTAGAAATAAGGTAGCAGTGAAGTCTCACCTTCCCATCACATTTGTATAGAAATATTAAGAAAAAGATTTTCCAGTGCATCAAATCTTTTTAAATATATTTTATTGTAATGAATAGAAGGGTTGCATTATATTCACCCGCTAGAAGGTGCATTATATGGCTCTTGTTTCTATATCTTGGAGGCCCTTTCATTTAGCCTCATCCTATATGGCCTTGTGTATCTAGGTTTTGCTCTATTGTAAATCTCTGCTAAGAAAGTCCAAGGTTTATACTAATTATGACAAATGAGGGAACCATTGAGCCTACGTTCCTTTGAGTATGGCTTGCTTCACTTAATATGATTTTTTCCAAGTCTTTCCATTTCCTTACAAATGGGGCGATGTCATTCTTTCTGATGGCAGCATATAATACCATTGTGTATAAATACCACATCTTTGTGCATTAAATCTTTTTTTTTCTTTTGAAACTTTTTTTGCCAGTCCTGGGCTTGAGCTCAGGGCCTGAGCACTGTCCTTGGATTTTCTCAAGGCTAGAGCTCTACCACTTGAGCCTCAGCACCACTTCCAGTTTTGTTTTTTTCTATGTATGTGGTACCGCGGAATCGAACCTGGGTCTTCGTGCATGCTAGGCAAGCACTCTACCACTAGGCCAAACTCCTGGCCACAGTGCATTAAGTCTTGTCTTCCATTAAGGAAAGCACTTATATGCAGGAATAAGTCTTGCATATTAAAATTCATCCTTATGTATTTTAAAGGCTTGCAATGTGGCTCTAGGTATCTCTTTTTTGATGGGGATGGTTGTGTCTTTCAAATCGAATTCGTTTCAAAATTCCTGTGATGCTAGTGGAAATTGCTCACTACATTGCTCTTCAAATGGCATCTTGGCTCTTGAGAAAGATTTCTGAAAGCTTTTATTTGATTCTTGACAGCTCTGCATTCTTCTAGACTGCCAGATGAGACTGTATCTTGTCTAAATGTAAATACTTGGTTACTTCACTCTCTGTCATGGGAGACAGCTTATTCTTTTTGTAGGAAGCCTTGATTTTCAGAGTATGAGAATGAGGACAGGCTTCAGACTGTTTCCAGACCCTTTTGTTTACTTCACTGGAGCAGACTTTGTTTTCCTGCCCAGTAAGTTGGACAAGGCAGTAAAAATCAGTCAGGTAAATGGGTCATAGACTTGAGTGGGAAATCACTCTGGTCTTTTCAAGTGTATAACTGTTGTTGTTCCGTGACTGTGGAACCAAGTGGGTCAGGTCCTGGGAGCTCAAGATGCACAGGGCACTGTGGACCCAGACTACTTATCTCAATGACTGGGAGGGCAGCGTTAGAGGAAGCCCAGGGACATGGCCCTGGTCACTTAGAGGAACCATTTCATTAGACATCTTTCTAATAAAACTCATGTGTCACAGGCATACTCAAATAGCAATTACATAATCATGTGTTTTAGGGAGAACTTAAGGATGAAATTGTACATTTTTCCTTGCTGTCATTTCTGTGGTACATCTAGTTGAAGTATCTAGGAGTTTCTCCTAAATATCTCCATTTCAACTTCCAAATCATAGTCATCTTGTGTTAGCTGAAAGCATTAAAACCAGAAATTACCATAATAGTGCTATTTACCTCCTCATTTGTAGAGCAGCTAGTGTTATTTTTTCCCCCTGATTTTACAGAATGCAATTCAACCAGCGGTACTTCTGGTCCAGTTGATGAAACTCAATTGTACTTAAGGAACACAGTTGGGCATTGTATCAGAAGACTAAGCCAGCAGGCATGTCATTTCACAAAAAGGACTTTCAAAGATTGTGGCCCTTGTAATCGGAGAGTATTTCATTTGGTCTGTGAGGCTGTGGACTAATGCCTTATTTCACAGCTAATCAACTCCCTGTTCTTGTGTAACTAGACTAGTGCTTGAATGTTGCAAGAAATTTTATTTCACTTCATGTAAAGATGGGTCTGAAAGTGTAGAGTGGATAGGATAAAGTTTCTCAGCCTGAATCCAAGTAGAAAAAGGATAAAAGAGAGAGGAGGAAGAGAAGAAGGAAGAGGAGGAGGAGGAAGGGGAGGAGGAGGAGGAGAAGGAGGAGAAGGAGGAGAAGGAGGAGGAAGAGAAGGAGGAGGAGGAGGAAGAGAAGGAGGAGGAGGAGGAGGAGGAGGAGGAGGAGGAGGAGGAGGAGGAGGAGACCAAGAGAGGGAGAGGGAGAGAAAGAGGGAGGGGGGAGGGAGGGAGAGAGGGAGAGAGGGAGAGAGGGAGAGAGAGAGAGAGAGAGAGAGAGAGAGAGAGAGAGAGAGAGAGAGAGAGAGAGAGAGAGAGAGAGAAGAGGAGAGGAGAGAGGAGAGGGAGGGAGGGAGGGAGGGGGAGAGAGGGAGGGAGGGAGGGAGGAGGGAGGGAGGGAGGGAGGGAGAGAGAGAGAGAGAGAGAGAGAGAGAGAGAGAGAGAGAGAGAGAGAGAGAGAGAGAGAGAGAGAGAGAGAGTCTTTGTGTGTAAGGGCAGTTGTGCCTCACTGATGTTTTGATTCTCAGCCCAGCTCTAGGAAACTGTGAACTTACAAACAGCCTTCATAATAGTGTTTGCGACACTGCCATGGGGTCTTTGCATTATTTATCCCAGTCGGCTGTACCCATCCGGCTTTCTGGGAATATTTTCAGATGGAATCACTAATTAGCACATATGTGAAAACTTCTCAAAGCATTTGGGCATCCTCCTCATTACTTTTTAATTTTTTTCTGTTTTCTAACGTATGTCAAAGATAAAATTCTAAATGATGAGTTGGGGGAATTTTCAAGCTGAAATGCACTTATTCCATAGGAAAATAATTAGCCAAGTAAAGGGACCTTTTTCCCCTCAGAAAGAAAAAAAATCACCAAATGCATCCTGAGAGCGAAGTTGGTTTGGCCTATAAGCTATTCTAGGAAGTATTTTATTAGTTAATCTATAGGAAAACTTGGTAAAAGTGCCTTGCAAATATTTTAATATCCTTGTAAATGGTGGTTTTATTTCAGTGCACATCTTGTCATTGTTAAGACTAGGCTGTAGCTTCCTTCTGCTGTTTTCCTCTGCTCTGAATTCTATACATTTTGGGTACAATATATCCTCCCTAGATCACAGTTCACATATGTAAGAACCTGTCATAACTTTGTTTTCATTAGAATAATGTGAAAATAGGCATATCTTTGCATCTCACTTCTTGTTTTTATTCCCTATCATTCTTTGTCCAAAATGAAATTATTTCCATATCATCTAGCAAATACATGACATGAAATGTGAATTCTCAGGCAATGGTATTTTTAAGATGACAGAAAAATCTGGGTTCAGCCAGAAGAGAAATACTTATATGGAGAGGTAGGAAAGCCATAAGAATATTTAAAAATAGATTGTCACAATGAAACAGAGCTCTTCACTAAAGAATTCAGACTTGGCAAAAGTAGCTGAATTACACAGGATGTTATTTTCAAAGTAATATAAGCTTATGAAATAGATACTCTGTAAGTAGATCGTAGTGTGTGTGTGTGTGTGTGTGTGTGTGTGTGTGTGTGTGTGTGTGTGTTTATAAATCATTACATTATCTCTAAAGGATTTGTTGCACTATTTATTGCAATTCTACTTGTTTTATAGGAAATTTGGGGCAAATATGTCTCAGATTCATATGAATTCATTGGATCCAAAACAATGGGGTTTTGAGTATAAAATGTATAAAATGTAACTTGTTTGTGTCCAGATTAAAGATGTATTCTAGAACACCTAATTAATGATACCAATTGAAATGGTTACAATTGGCCTGTAGGAAACCTAATTAATGATATCGAGTGAAGTTGTTTTTTTACTGATTCTCAATAGTTTTTTTTTTACATTCTATTTCTAGTACTTTTATGTCTATTATTTAGGTTTCTGTTTGTAGGAAGACTCAAGATTTGCTTATCTACTGTAATCTTAAAGCAGTGCCTATGTATCAGGAAAAGGAACAGTTTTGTTCTCCTATACCAATCGCCATCATTTGAGGGTGACTTCCCAGAGACTTACAGGGTAGGACCGTGTCAGGTTCTGAGAGTAATATCTGCTATTGTTACAATTAAGAACTGACTAGCAGTAACTCTGTACTCATCAGGCACTTTTCATCCTTCAACTAAAAATTTATGCTCATTGGTAAAATTTCTGTTTTAATAGCTAAGTTATAAAGAAAACATTTTGTTCCAAATTTAACCAGGTGTATTGTATATATGTTTATTTGAATTAGGTAGGGAAAGTGAATAACACAATGGCAAAACAAAGAATAAAGGGTGAACCAATGTAACAGCAATACTCACAAGACAATATGCTGGAAATAGACTTTACAGCGGGGTGGGGGGGAGGATTACAGGGGAGAGAGAGTAGGAGAAAAATGTGGGACATTTTTGTCAAACAATGTTTGACAAAAAATATACTCATTACCTTAGGTATGTAACTCTAATCCCTCTGATCATCACCTGAACAATAATATTAAATGTTTAAAAAAGATGATCTAAATTGGTATCATCTAATATGGTTGCCATCATTTAAATGGGGGGAGAGAGAGCCCTTGAATTGGATGGTAAGTCCACATTGAGGGATGCTGAGAATGTAAAAATTCATGTTGGATTTCAAAGACTTAGAGAAACAGAGAATGTAAGTATTTTTGTTACATGTTGAAATGGCAGTATTTGGACATAGTGGATCAAGTAAAGTTTATCATTGGAATTAATGTCACCTATTTCTTTTTACTTTTTTTTTTCAATGTGGCTGTTAGGAAATGTGAGATTATATAAGGGCCTCACATTTCTGGCTCAAATTCTACTTCTATTGGGTAGTACTGCTTTAAATTAGCAGTGTTCTCCATTTATTGCAGGTAATGTTTAAATAGTTTAAACTCCGAAGACAGATGTGGTTTCTTTTCTACAAATCCATGAAAGAAAGTTTCAATTTTTTTTTCAAAATAGTTAACTAACTTTCCAGGCTGTTTTATACCCTTGGACCTTTCCTCTCACTGTTCTGTTTGAAATGCAATGTACCCTAGCTCAGCAGCTCTGTGGTAAAATCTTACTCATTTTTTCCATTCTTGCCCCGATTATCACTGTGGTAGAAGCCTAGAATGAAGAAGTCCTGCGATGCTGTGCTGCCTTGACATCTGGTGACACTGGGAGGGCTTCAAATGGTGTAACCCAAGTTCCAAGTCTCCTCACTCTCCTCCTGAAGATAAAACCCTCTAGTCAGTTGCAGTTCTTGCTTATCCTGAAGAGGTTTTTGCAGTGTTTAGTCAGACTGGGCTTTATTCAAGTGAGCCAAGCAGCAATGGCTTATTTCCTTGACACTTACTATAGGCAATCATGTCATAGTATGAGCCCGTATGACACCTTGCACAGAGTACAGCGTGCAGCCCACCTGGCTGCACTTAGATGCTGTCAGTCTCATCTGTCCAGTGTCAGGTACTGTGTGTTTAGCCACCTTATAATTTCATGGTAGAACCTCTTCCTCACCAAGACAATTGCCTTTGCTCATAAGCCTTTCCTTCCTTCGCCAAGGTAGCAGCTGATCGGTCCCTTCCTTGTCATCTTCACTTACACAGTACACCCTTTATCTTCACAACCAGACTACTCAGTTGGCAATCAGGTGCATACCCAATGCCACCCTATTAGAAAAAGGAACCCATTTGCGATAATTTCTCATGTGATTCTCTATTTCTTTCTTTTTAATTAATTCTATTGTCAGGGTGATGTACAGAGGGGTTACAGTTACGTACCTAAGGTAGTGAGCACATTTCTTGTTCAACATTGTTACCCCCTCCCACATTTTTCTCCCACTTTCCCTCCCATCACCCCTACCCACCGACTGTAAATTGTAATCAATAAGTGTTCATGAATGAACAGATTTGAAAACCAAAGTTTCTCTTGGCAAAGAATTCATTCAAAACCATCTCCTTTGCTGACATTCATGGCCTCTGGCCCTGAGGACGTGCAGGATTTTGAAGAGACACATCACGGTTTAAATTCCTCAGCCTGAGTTTATATCATGCTGTGCAGGCTATTTTCCCCTTAGAATTAACGTAACATGGAAAAGGAGTACATATACCTTGTTAGGACCCTGTCTTCCATCTGCGCAGTGATTAAATTTTTCGCTCGGATGTGATTCGGCCTCCCTGTCAGTTGGTGTCTACTTTCATTTGTTGGGTGTTTTTCATTGGGTTCCAAGACACTGCTGGCTACTACCTGGGAATGCCTCCACCTTCGCACCCACAGTCTCAGGACTGACCGCTCAGCCTGCCTCCGCTTCACGAGATAAAGCAGGCAGTCTGTTCTGCAAAGTGTCTTGCATTATTTTTTAAACATTTTGCCTTTGATACATACCCAGACTCCACACATTTTTCCCCTTAATTTTAAACCCACGTACACTTCAAGGGAAATCGAATCCATATGTTTCTGATTCATTTACACACAACTCATCAAAATGTTGTTTTAAAAGAGCTAAACTCAAATCCCACAGGGCCTGAGTGGGTTGCAAAGTTGGCTGAAGGCTCTTGCTTCCCTGATCATGGCTGGCTTGGCTATGGGGACAGCACCACTGTGAAACTGGAGCCCTCACACCTCCCAGAGTCCCAGCTGAACAGTGCCTTTCTTGGTAGTTTAGCTAAAGCCTTTAACATCTCACCTTGTCATCAGCCTTCCTCTGTATGGTCTCCACAGCCTGTGCTTCCTTTAGCCTGGAAAAGCTGCAGGAAAAAGAGGTCTTTATTTTGATTTAGCCAAATTTCAGATGATCAGAAGTCTCCAAGGGAGGCTATTAACATGTTATTTTGCCTGATAGTGGACTTATTAAATCATTGACCCAGCAGGGCCCCTGAAAAATCATGTTCTTTCCTTCAGACAGACCCCTGAAATCTTCTAAGAAAACACTAAACGTGCCCTCATTACCACCACAGCACTGTTATGTAGCAAAGACAAGTTCTTATTTTCTTTCAGGTAATTTTGGAAGGCTCAGCAACTTGCAGTGTAACTTTGTGAACTACACACACACACACACACACACACACACACACACACACACACATATGGTTTGTATCCTTGCCCACAACTAAATTCTTGAGGTTCCACTAGTGCTTAGATAATCCACCATGAAATTGACTCATTGTGCCATTTGGTTCCAGTAACCATTGAAAGGAATGCAGTGGCGACTGACAAGACGACCAACAATGAGAAGCTTTTCTGGGGTCCAGAAAATGTCTCTCATCTGCCTTTGTTGGTCAGGTAGCTTGGTTGCAATGGTTGAAAGAGCTATTACATGTTTCTACCATGGAAAGTACCAAGACAACCATAGCACTTCACACCATTTGAGTTCCATACTTCTGCTGCTAATATAGAAAATCACAATGCAAGATGCTTGACATGCCCATGAGAAAGTTAGTTAAGTGGCTGGGATGCACAATGACAAAGAGAATTGCTACCCTCCACAAGAGCATAGGATTCTGAAGGCATGCATTTATTTTGCTTATTGGCAGACTATCTTCCCAACAAAAATGCCCCAAGTGACATCCCAGAAGAGTCCCTGAAAATTCTTATAGACTTTTTGATTAAAGCCAATGAGCGTAACTGCTCTGAAATGGTGGGGTCTCAATAGTATCAAGAAGTTTGTAAGTTGGTACCATAATGGCATAAGATACTCAGCTAAATTCCTGCTTTCTCCAGAGACAAACAGCCCGCTTAATTAGCCTGGAGGCATTGACTCAACAATTGTTTCCAACATGAAACACTGGTACCCTCATGGGTTCACGAACTCTGACAGATGTTTCTTTAAGCCAAACATCCTTGAAAACTTCAAATATATGATGTTCTTTCTCTTCTTTTCAAACTTTGTGCACATTGTCCACCCTTGTACTAAAATCCATACAAAGTACTCCACTAAACCTGATGCTAAAACATCACTGCTTAAACATGCTTTAGGTTTAAAAAAACATCCATTATGTTTTTTTTTTCATTTCTCTTGCAAGAGTACTATTTGCCAAATGGGTTATCGCATTGGATGATTTTTTTTTGTGGCATCATAAGAAACTAAAATTTATTATGAAAGGTTGTTTGGTATTGCAAAATCAAAATTATTTTGGGACACATAACAAGAGTGCATGCCTTATAGGTTACAGAGGGCAGCTTTTAGAATCAGCTGAATTACTTTGCGACTATATTAGAAATAGGTATATTTATTTCTAGTGTACAGAGGATAAAGAAACACATCTAAAGGATCTTCTCTTAATAATACATAAATGAATCTAGGATATGTGTACCTTTTGAAAGCAGCTACCACACCAGTGGTGCCCTGATACTTGACACTTAGCACACTCTTTACATTGCCTTATGAAATAGAAGCATCCTGGTGACTTGTATGAGGAAATTGAGGCTCACTGGAATGGGGTCATCTGCTCATGATAACAGGACTAGTAAATGGAAAAGAAAGATTCAGATTTAAGAAGGCTTACTTCCAAGCCTTCAGGGAAATTTAAAAAAAATGAAGTGAAATAAATAAAAGAATAGCCTCAGAAGTAATAAGCTTTCTTTCCTTTATGTATTGTTTCTGATTGTAGATCTTTCTTACCTGTGAGCTTGTACCACCCTTCTCTCCATGGAAGGGGACATGTCTCATTGTCTCAGTGCCTAGTTCAGAACTTGGCATGGGATAAATAGTATTCAATACCATATGGTGAATAGAAATGTTGAAGAAGTTGATGAGCAATTCATGCAACATGAAGAAAAGGAAAAGAAAGAACAGGATATTTTCTATAGAGTTTTGAAGATAAGTCAGACTTTGTTATTTTTTTATCCTTTCTGGAAAGGAAAACACAAATGGGTCTAAACTCAAAAGGTTGAGAGGGTTATTATCAAGTTTACATGATCCTTGCTTGTTTAGGGATGATACCAGCCAAAGTGGCAAGCCACAGAACTTGGGACATTTCCAAGCAGCTGGATGAGAAGGAGAGGATTACATGATAATGGTGGTTTTTTTTTTCCCCCCCACAAAAGCCACTCATCCAGCAGTACTAATGGCATACTGTTGGAAGCAAAGCTTAAGACCTAGCAACACATGGAAAGCAGCTCGTTCAGAATTTTTCTACCCCAGAAATGTGGCAAGAGCAATGCTCTCAGAGCAGCTAAGTGTCATTCTCTCATTCCTGTTGTACCCTTAAAGGGAATGTGCTGCCAGAGAGGGTGGCATACCTTAAAGTACCCTCTATCCTGATGTCCTGATATCCTGACTCTGAGGACAAGGAGTTCCTGCCTGACTTTTTTTGGTATGATAAAATCCCAATAACAAAAAATCTCATTTTCATCATCTCCTAGTGTGTAATTCCTTGGCATTTCATACCTCAGCAATTTTATGTGACTCTCAACAATACTTGGTTCCAGGTTTTCGCTGGATAACGTGAAAATGCTGTTTCCACTAAGCATTCGCTATCCATTCTCTTCCCTGCCCTCAAGTACCTAGAAAATATCATTTCTGCCATTATGGTTTTACCAATTCAAGACATTTGGTAAAAATGGAATTGTGCAATATGTCACCTTTGGGATCTGTCATCTTTCACATAACAAACTATTTTCAAGGTTCATGCAAGTTAAAGCATGTATCAATACCACATTCTTTGTGATGGAATTAATACATTGAATGAAATTATCACGGTTTGCCCCATTTATCATAGTTGGGCTTGGGAAATTGGCTTACCTTTCTCTTAAAAATATCTGTGCTTGTCAAGTGGATTCCATGTTATGAAAGTCTCCAGTTTTAATAGCTATATTCCAAATGTAGTTATATATCCATACATTATGAGATGTTAGTTAAGGTTTAAATAATGTCAATGAGTACAAATAAGGTGATGTTAAGCTATGAGCACAACCACATTCATTGCAGCATTATTTGCCATAGCCAAGGTATGGAATCAGCCCAGATGCCCCTCAATGGACGAATGGATCCATTCATGGATCCAAGAAAATGTAGTATCCACACAATGGAATTTGACTCATGCGCCAGAAAGAATGCTACTGTACTATTCATAAGAAATGGAAAGACTTGGAACAAATTATAATAAGTAAGCCCAACACAAAAACATAGGTTGCATTGTTTCCCTCATTTGTGGTAGCTAGAATGTGCCTATAAATGTCCAAGTAAACACACTGGGTGGTAAGCAAAGGGTTACAAATGAATTAACTGAACTGTAATAATCTATATGAAGAAATTAAATACTGTAATTCCTTTAAAAAGACTAACCATTGTTCACCCCCCCCAATAAGTATCAGGAAATGGGTACTTGTAAGAGGGAGGGTGGGGCCAAGGGGATAAAGGTAGAGGAATTCAAGGTGGGAAGGGAGAGAATGCAGGCAAGAATTCATTGCATATACTAGAGAATTGGGAAATATAAGGGAAAGGGTAGGTAGAAGTGAGGTTGAATGGATGACACAGGTAAAGATGCATTGTACACATGAACTGCTTTGCTAAATGGGAAAAAAATTCAATATATAAACTAAAGTAAGTGAAGGGATGGAATGAAAGGGATGATTGGCCAAGATGCACAGTTTTCATAAATGGCTTTGGAGAATGGGAACTCCTTTGTATACCTTATTAAAGGCAATAAAAATATTCAAAATGATGTCAAAGATTTTCATTTAAAAATATATAGTGGACTAGAAATGTGGTTTTAATGGAAGAATTCTAGCTATGAGTAAAAAATACCAAGTGAGGGCCAGGCTCTGAGTTCAAGACCTGTAACACCACAAATATAGTGTATTATAAGAAAAATAATGTTATGGCAGAATCTGTCTCTTAGATCCCTGATAGAATTCAAGTCTGTCCCCTCTATTAATAGCATCTCTTGATATTATATTCAGAGCTATTTGTTTTTATTTAATTGCTATACAGACTTTATCCAATATCTTCCTATGAAGATGATTCAACATAATGCTGATGGATGCATAATGATGTAAAATAACAGTGATATTTGTTGAGAAACTTCTAGTTAACCTTTGGGCTATGTGGACTATTAAGAAAATAATGCTTATTAAATACATTTATTTAGACAAAAAAAGATCAAAAGGCTGCTATGCCATGCTTTGTTAAAAATGAGTGCTGTCGGCTGGTCCCAGCACAGTCTTTTGGTACAATCCAATTGACACCCTTCTACTTTGAGAACAGAGTACATGACACAGGCGGACAAGCAAACATAATTAAACACTGGCCCAGATAGGGTTTTCCTTAATTAGTTGTGAGTTTCTATAATGAAAATACCTGGAGATTTGTTTGACTTCAAAGTCCCATTAAAGCTGTGCTGCTTTTGTTGCTTTGAAATTTTGGGAGTTTAGGATTCCTCGCCTCATGCTTCTTAATGATGATAATTATATGATATGCTTAAAAGTGCGTTTGATCTTGGCCTCTCAAAGCACTCAAGTGAGGCATCAATTCCCTCACTCCCACTCTGAGCAGGCCTTCCTTGTTTACGGGCAATGTGTGTTGACATGTGTGTCACAATCATTGGTTGCTTCAGAGGAAATCTGCCAACAGTATCAGCAACACTGCACCATTACACACCTTAACTCTATTAATTTGCTAGAGTAATTGTAGCACTTCAGACATTTATAATGTCATATGTAATCTTTTATCTCATTTAAACAGTAACAAAAAAATCATGAACCAAAGAACACAGCACCCCATGGTGCCTGTTAAATGAGTGATGAAATATTCTTCATGTCCATTCCTTTTCCCTTTTCTGACAGTTTCTCAGAAGGCAGTTCACCAGCCAGGTGCCTGCTGAGCTGGTTGAATCTTATCTAAAGTTACAAAGAACAATTTCCTAACTTTCTTGCAGTTTCCAGCCTTGTAAATGAAATGTCATAGAGAAAATTTCTTTATGCCTCTGTAACTGATTTTGTTGTTTTTGTACTTTGCCAGAATGTTAGTTTCTGCAGTTTCTTCACCCCTGAGGTGGATTAATATCTATTATTGAAAAAAAAATGGGTCAAGAATTGTGGAATAAAGGCTTGATTCTGATGACATCTTTCTAAGGAAAGAAGCCCTCTGTGTGCAAGTTGAAATTGAGGGAGATTATTTTCTTTTAACTGTTACTTGAATTTATACATCTGTACCTAAAATGTTTCAATGAGTAGCAGATGGCTATGTGTCTAATTTGGAAAGGTCTCTCCAAACCCATACAGAAAAGAACTTGATATGTTGGCATTAAGAATAAAGCACAAAGACCATACTTGCTTTTTCACAGGCAGATCCTAAAGCACATGGCACCGGCATAGCACTGTCTTTAGAGGGAAGGGAATCAGGGATGTGCTGACAACGGGGATCAAGTGTTCCAAACACATGGAGCCACGGCTTCCCGGCACATTTGGAGAAAAGACTGGCGTCAGCAAAGCATACTCAATTTACACATCTAGACCCATAGAAAAACTACCAGGTCAAATAAGGGTAAAAGAAAAAATCCAAGTAAATAAATTGAGCATGATACAATATAAATACAGATCTCACTGAAAATGTGCTAAAATTAGACAGTGTAACAGTAAGATTTTTTACAACTATTCTTCCCCAGGGGTTGTCTAAAATCTATGTTTCAAATCTCAAAGATGCTGATAGGAAATTTTTTATGTAGTGAAGGGGGTTTATAAAGTTAACAAAAGGGGAAAGATAGATGATTTACACATTTCTTTCCTTTGTGCCAGAATTATTCTAAGTTGTTTAGACAACTTCCATATCAGCATATCAACTCTATTCTCTAATTTGTCTAATTTAAAGATAAAAATTAAAAACCACCCTTGAGATTTAGAAATGTTAACTAAGCTGCTAAAAATTGCTATTAAAAAAGTCAGGATTATTACTCAGAGATATCTAAAGTCAAACTTTACATTCAAATCTAATAGAATATTGTTCCTGGTGGATGGAATTTTTAATGCTTGCAGAAAAAATATGAATTGTATACTGTTCCTTCTTTGGATAAATAAGTATATGCAAATATACTTTTTATCTCAAATACACATACAGAGGAGGATACCATTGCATTATGTAAGGTTATGAAGACATTACAGATTTTTCTAAGGTTCTAAAGATATCTTTAGAAGTGGATATTCAGCTGAAAATGTGTCCAATAATCAAGTAATACTCATAATAATAAATGCATTTTTACAATTTTGCCCCTGCTAAATTAAAACTGATTGCTTAAAAATTGGGAAAAAGCAATGCTCGTGGCTGATGCCTGTAATCTTAGCGACTAAGGAAGCTGAGATCTGAGGATTGCAATTGAAAGTTATTAACTCCAGTAGGAAAGTCTGTGAGACTCTAACCTCCAATTAACCCCAAAGCTGAAAGTGGAGCTGTGACTTGAGTGGTAGAGTGCTAACCTGGAGCAAAAGAGCTCAAGTACAAGCTCAGGTCCTAAGTTAGGTCCCAAGGGCTGACGTGTGTGCAAGGGTGTGTTAGCACATACACATATAATAATAATAATAATATTGCAAATCCCTAGGAATTTTTATGTGGAATATTTAGGGTGTTTTAATGATAGGATCATATGTGCAGATAAGGATAATTTGAATTTCTCCTTCTATATCTGAATTCCTTTATTTTCTTTCTCTTGCTTTATTACTCTGGTTATGAAGAACTATATTGAATAAGTGTGGAAAGAGTAGAAACTCGGTTCATTACTAATTTTAGAGAAAAATATGTAAGTAAGTATAATGTTTGCTACATACGTAAGTATGTTTGTCATATATAAGCTTAATTATATTGAGGTATGTTCATCCATTACTAGTTTTTTTTAGATCTTTAATCATAAAAAATGTTGAATTTTACCAAATGCTTTTTTTATAGCGATTGCAATAGACATGTGATTCCTTGGTACCACATACATAAAAAAAAGCTGGAAGTGGTACTGTGGCTTAAGTTGTAGTGCTCTAGCCTTGAGAAAGTCCAAGGACAATGCTTAGGCCCCAGTGTTCATGCCCCAGGACTGGCAAAAACAAAAATCAAAACAAAAAAAAAAGAAAAGAAAAAAAGAAAGAAAAGAAGGAAGGAAGGAAGGAAGAAAGGAAGGAAGGAAATGAAATAATGAAGATTAAAGCAGAAATTGAGAGACTAAAAAATATAGGAAAAAATCCATAAAACAAAAGATTTGGCTTATTAAAAAGACAAAAATCTGGAGAGTTTAGAGGGAAGATGGTGGTGATTCAGTGTGAGTATTTCTGAGCTCTCGCCAAGATACCAGTTCTGGCATCGTAGGGGAAAGTTCATACCCAAAGATCCATCCTAAGTAAGCTTTAGCCCCATAGAGATCTCAGCCAGAGAGGAAAAAGGCAGGAAACCAGAGCAAGAAGACAAGAGCTGCCACAAAAACAAAGCCTCTCTCCCGAACCTGAGCAGACAGTACTTTTCAGCAGCACAGACCTGCTGGCTCCAGACAGAGCCACACAGAGCCTGCAGGAGTCCAGAGCCATCACCTGGCCATGGTACGGACCTGCCAGCTTCACAGAACCAGAAACCCCAGCAATTTGTGAGTACCTTCTAGGACAAGTTTCCACTTCTGCTCGCTGAACGGCATTGGGAAGGAATCCCCTCCCCAACCACCTGAGAGCAGCGCCATCTTGACTGCTGGCAAAGACCCTGCCAAACCAACTGGAGCCTGAGAAGTGGTGCTGGCAGCGCCATCATTCAAAAGGGCAAAGGATTTCCCAGAGGCAGCTTAGCCGGAAGTCCGACCCGGTGCTAGCGGAAGTTCCTCCTCCTGGGCGGGGCCATGCTCCTGGAAAACAAAGCCACTTGCAGCTCCACTGATACTTTTTTCCTCTGCCCAATCAAACAAACTGATCAGGAAAACCACAAAGCAAAATCGCAAGAGAAAAAGACTTTTTGAAGTGGAGACACAAGTTTCCTATCCTGTCCACCGCGCCCCTCAAAACAAAGCTGAAGAATACCTCCTTTTCCCCTATTTTTCTACTCTTTTTCATTTGCATTTTTATGGGTTCTTATTTTTTTTCCCATTTTACCTCCACCTTTTTTTTTAATGTTATGATTCTTTCCTTTTTTTCCCCTGCTTTCCTTCTGTCGTTGTTGTTCCTAGAAACATAGTGACAACACTGGGTACAGACTGGAAACAATATTTCTATTGATATAGTCACCTGCTTTTTAATCTGTGGGTTCTTAACCTTAGTATTTCTTGTCTAAGAACTAACAACTGTGTAGGATCTCCCCCCACCTTTTTTCCTTTTCCTTTAAAAATTTTTTTTATCATTGAACTCTCCTATATATTGCTTCCTCTTTTCTTTATATATTCTTAATACTTTTCTTATTTTCATAAGTTTTATGTTATTTTTTCTTTTTCTTTTTTTTTTTTTTGCCAGTCCTGGGCTTGAGCTCAGGGCCTGAGCACTGTCCTTGGACTTTTCTCAAGGCTAGAGCTCTACCACTTGAGCCTCAGCACCACTTCTGGCTTTTTTCTATGTATGTGGTACCGAGGAATTGAACCCGGGTCTTCATGCATGCTAGGCAAGCACTTTAACCACTAGGCCAAACTCCTGGCCCCTTATGTTATTTTTTCTAAATTTTGTACTCAACTATTTTACCTTTCTATCACCTTAGGTCAGTTATCCTTACGCTATCCCTTTCCTTCATTACTATATTAATCTTACACTCCTGCATTACTCTTTTCTTACCTCCCCTCTTGTCTTTCATACTATTTTTCTATCTTTGGTCCTCTGTTCATCCTTCAACTTTTATAATTCATGGCTCTACAGTTGATGATGTTGAGTAATACTGTATATCTAGGAGTTCAATTATACTGTACGTCCAAAGGAACTTAAATACAATAGAGATTGGATTGAGGGGTTTATTTTTTTGGTCATAGAACAGTGACCAGTGGTGGTTTTAGATTTGTCTGTAAGTGCACAAAAAGAGAGAGAGTGATAACAGCAAATTAAAATTGTGAACATCTATTGTCTGGCCAGCTAAAGAGCTCTAGGGTGGTTATATCTTAAAAATTGTAATCTTGTGCAGTATTAGTCTTGCTACCATTTACAAATGGGCAGAACAAGATACTCAAGAAAAATGGCAAATCAAGAAATAGTATTTCCCACCCAATATAAACAGGCAATGAAGCAGTCAATGTAAAACTAGAGGAGAGTCCTCTAAATCCTATACAAATGCAATTGATAAATATGATTAAAATTTGAAAACATACAGAAAGAGATACGTGAGGAAGCCATATCTAAATGAAAGGAAACCATGAAAACTTTCCATTCCAAGGAAAAGTTGCAACATTACGTAGCAACCAAACCAGCATTCCACAAAATTCTCAACAATATTTTACACATTGAAAATCAACATAAACGTGAAACTGACAAAGAAATGGCACCTAAAAAAAACATACCAGCTAAGTACTGCAAGAACTGTCAAGCCACAGGCTCTAATGAAAGCTTTTAAAAATGGCAGGAACTAGTAAATATTTTTCAATCCTGACTCTCAGTATCAATGGACTTAACTCTCCAATTAAATGGCATAGACTGTCTAGTTGGGTCAAAAAGCAAAATCCATCATTCTGCTATCTTCAAGAGACCCATTTTGCCCAAAAAAACAAACAATTTTTGAAAGTAAGAGGTTGGAATAAAGTTTTCAAGCTAATAGCCACCATAAACAGGCTGGAGTTGCCATCCTCATATCAGATAAAATAGACTTCAAACTAAAATTAGTGAGAAAAGACAAAGAAGGTTATTACATACTAATAAAGGAATCTCTCCTCCAGGAGGACATAACCATCCTATCTACACACCTAATCCCGGAGCACCAAACTTCATCAAGCAAACTTTACTTTCACTAAAACCACACATAGATCAAAACACAGTGATTGTTGGTGACTTTAACACACCACTCTCACTTATGGACAGATCAATCAGGCAAAAACTCAACAGAGAAACCTCAGAATTGAACAACTTAATAGACCAACTAGATATAACAGACATCAGCAGATTATTTCACCAGCAACATCACAATATAATTTTTTCAGCAGCACGTGGAACATTTTTTAAAATAGACCACATTTTAGGGAATAAAGCAAACCTATGCAGATTCAGAAACACTGACATTATTCCCTGAATTCTCTCAGACCACAGGGCATCAAATTGGAACTGAACACCAGTCTCCAACAATGAAAACCCTGTAACACATGTAGATAGAACAACAAATTGTTGAATCAGCAATGGTTCATCAAGGATATCAGAACAGAAATTCAACAGTTTATGAAATTTAACAAAAAGGAGCACACAAAATACCAGCTCCTTTGGGACACAGCAAAGGCAGTACTCGGAGGAAAATTTATAGCTCTGAGTGCTTACATTAATAAATTGGAAAAATCGCAAACCAACAATTTAATGTCACACCTTAAACTCTTGGAGAAAGAACAACAAACCAACCCTAACCCCAGTAGAAGGAAGCAAATTATTAAAATCAAAGCCAAGCTAAATGAATTGGAGTCCAAAAAAACCTATAGAAATGATCAACAAAACAAGGACTTGGTTCTTTGAAAAAATTAATGAAATTGACAGACCCTTAGCAAATCTTTCCAAAAAAAGGAGGGAGCATATCCAAATAAGCAAAATCACAGATGAGAATGGTAATATCACTACTACACTGTGGTTGGGAGTGCAAACTGGAGTGGAAAGCAGTATGGCAGTTCCTCCAAAGACTAAACATAGAGCTCCCCTATGACCCAGCAATTCCACTACCTGGCATTTACCCAATTATCCAGAAACAAGGGCATACTAAATCCACTAGCACAACAATGTTCATTGCAGCACTATTTACCGTAGCAAAGATATGGAACCAACCCAGATGCCCCTCAGTTGATGAGTGGATCAACAAGATGTGGTATTTATACACAATGGAATTCTATGCTGCTGTCAGAAAGAACCACATTGCCCCATTTGTAAGGAAATGGAAAGACTTAGAAAAAAACCATATTAAGTGAAGTAAGCCAGACTGAAAGTACATAGGCTCAATGGTTTCCCTCATTTGTCATAATCAGTAGAAACCTTGGGCTCTCCTAGCAGAGATTTACATACAATAGAACA
Organism: Megascapheus bottae; assembly: GCF_031878675.1. Taxonomy (NCBI): domain Eukaryota; kingdom Metazoa; phylum Chordata; class Mammalia; order Rodentia; family Geomyidae; genus Megascapheus; species Megascapheus bottae. The sequence continues at coordinate 35,398,411 of NC_143517.1, read as the reverse complement.
AAACCTAGTTGCATAAGGCCATATAGTATTACATTAAATAAAAGGACCTCCAGGATATAGAAATGAAAGCCATATAATGAGTGATTGTTGTCCTTAATGTACTATGTTATCTCTCATCTCTTTTGCTCTCCCTTGGTTATCTTATATGGTTACAGTATTTTACCTTGTTATCTGATATATTGTATATATGCGTATTTAGTTATTTGAAATCGGTTAGGGAAGGGACTAAAACAAGATGAGGGGCGGGGGTAGAGGGAGGGAAATAGGGACCAAGACATGAGAAAGAGTATCAATGTATGTGAAGTAATGCACCTTCTGTCTTGAGAATATAATGTAACACTTCTATTAATTACAATAAAATATTTGTAAAAAATTGTCAAAGATCCATTCATCTACTGAGAGGCATATGGGTTGATTCCATATCTAAGCTATGACAGATAATACAGTAAACATGGTTGTGCTGGTAGGTTTAGTATGGCCTTGTTTCTGAATGTTTGGGGAAATGTCAATGAGTGGAAATGCTCTATGAGTGGGTAGCTCTATGTTTAGTCTTTTGAGGAACCTCCATGCTGCTTTTCAGAGTGGTCAAACAAGTTTACATTCCCACCAACAGGGCAGTAGTATTCACTTTTGGTCACTTCCTCTCCAGCATCTATTTGTTTTCTTGACAATGGCAATTCTCACTGGGATGAGGTGGAATTTCAATGAAGTTTTGATTTGCATTTATTCTTTCTGGTCTATTGATTATTATTTCCTCTCCAGAGAAGTCTTTGTATAATTCTTTAGTCCACTTATTTACCATAGCTAAGATATGGAAACAACGCAGTTGCCCCTCAGTAAATGAGTGGATCAAGAAAATGAAGTTACATGGAATTCTATGCTTCCATCAGAAGGAATGGCACTGCCCCATTCATAAGAAAATGAAAAGAGTGAAAAGAAATCAAATTAAATGAAGTATGCCAGACCCAAAGACACATAGGCTCTATGATTTCCTTCATTTGTTATAATTAGTATATGTCTAGGTTAGTCCTAGCAGAAGATCACAATAGCTCAATTGCTATGCACATATAACCATATGAAATAATGCTAATTGAAACAAATGCCAAAGTATGGAAATAAAACATGGACGTGTTTCTGTGAGTTAGTGACATACAATTCTTTCGATCTTCTCCTTTGTATATAGCCAAGGCTTCTTGAGGGCAGCCTATCATGTTTTAATCTAAAAACAAAATTAGACTCAGCAGGAGGACTCAAACTTCCATTATAGGTGACATAAGCTTGGTGATATGTAAGCTCTGTGAGAGGAGGGACTTCATTCTATTCGCTTCTCTATTCTTAGTACCTGGAACAATACCTAATATACCTAGTAGGTAATTAATAGTTCAGTATGTACTAAAACATGTGAATAAGCCAAGACTCTTACTTCACCTGGTGATGGACATGGCAGGATTTCAGGAAGGATTCATTGTTATTAATACATCAACAGCTTGTGGTGGTTTTCAATTGCTGTTCATCTCATTTTAGAATTATAAATTACTCTTAGTTTAGCTTCATCATTACTAATTTTAGTGATGTGAGTTGTTCGGTGAACCCTACAATATGTTGCTCTGCACATTTGCATCAACATTATTTTGATCTATAATTTCCTAATAACTAGATTTTCAGGCTTGCATGCATTAAGAGCAAAGACAAATCATCTATACATCTAGAGATAAAGCAGATACATAGCTGCATCATCTGCCAAGTTTGGCTGCCTTTGCTAGTCATGTGCCGTCTCCACATTTGCTCTATTCAAGTAAAAATGTGCCATCAGACTAAATATAACAGAATTACTTGATTATATTTTACTGTCATTCATTTTGTCACACAAAACTGTGTGTGTAAGCTTATAATTAACTTGTTAATTCTTTTCATATTCTTCTTAACTGCTTGCTTCCTTATCCATTGAAAGTTAGGCACAGGTATAGAGCACATACCTACTTGCCTATCTGAATGCACTATAATGTCTTCCACCCTGTCTAGGTTGTTGTAAATTCAAAAGAGTAAGGATCACTGTTTAAATTCTGTCCTGAGGTACCATCTAGGAAATGCCAGGGCTCCTAAGATGTTCAGGGACTATTTACCATATTTGCTTTCCTTTTTTAAATGTGAGCCACTTTTGTACTAGTTTCCTGTGGGTGGCTTCAAATATTGGAAATCTATTCTTTCACAGTTTTGTTGGCCAGGAGCATGACAATCAAATTGTTGACAGAATTGGCTCCTCCTGGAGCATCTGAGGAAGTATCATGTCTACATGATACATGCCTGCATAGGGGGGTATACTTGTGGCAATTCTTGGCTCTGAATTTACACATGCATTGCTTCTGTTCCATTCCTTTTCACATGGTTCACTCATATATGATTGTGTCTGTCCACATTCCTTCCTCCTACTAGAATCTTAGGGGATGCCAATCCATTATGACTTCATCTTAACTTGATTGTAACTGCAAAGACCCTATTTTCACAGGAAATTACATATGCAGGTATTGGGTATTAGAACTTGAATATATATATACACACACATAGCATATACATGTATAGGTGTAAATAAATACATATATACGTTTATGTGTGTGTGTGTGTGTGTGTGTGTGTGTGTGTGTGTGTGTGTGTGTTTGGGGGGGATGAGTGATTCTACCAACAGCATCCATTATCCTCTTGGCTCTGTGTCTTGTTTTCCTAACCTGAATTAACTCCATTAATTTGATGAGATGGAGTCTGAAAGCTTCCTGAAAACTCCAGCATTACTCTCACCCAGCATCTTCCATCCTTCACACATGGAAGATAGAGCTACAATTGAACAGACTAGATCTTTGGCTCCTAGAGTCTCCATGTAGTATTTTTCTTACTTGAATAAAAACAATTTGGCAGAATAATTATTTTTAAAAGTCACTTATCATAAAATGATAAGGGTTAATTTTATTCACAAAACATAACCACATTCTAATGGCTAGGTAAAACATACTGCGTGCTTACTATGACTTGGTATTATATAATGCCCCTAGAAGACTGCATAATGCTTTAGAGGTAAGACATATTCTGTTTTGATTTAATTGGGTTTCTGAAAAATTGAGTTAAACCATGTGTATTGTCTTTTAAGAAGACTGTGACTATAAGAGAATTCTATTTCTTATATTTAGTGGTTTGATGTTTTCCCATTCTAGGGCATGACCACTGTCCCTGACAGTTTCTGCTCCAGACTAGCACTCTACCCTCTACTAGCAAAATTCTACCAGCAAAATTCTAGGCTATAAGCATGGCTCAAGTGCTAGAGTACCAGCTAAAGCAAAAAACCGATCAAGAGCAAGAGGCCCTGAGTTCAATTCCTGGCACTGAAACATACTTACACAGGCACATGAGATACACACACAAATCAGTGAATAAACACTTGTGTTTCATTTGTAAATGTAGATTATATTTTACTTTATTTTTCTCATTTCAAATGTATAGTTACACTAAAGCAATTTATTAATCTTAATTCTTTGGTATTTTTAAATTTGCATTTTATATACTTATATGGTAATTAAAAATATTACATGTGTGTTTGAAAAAAATATAGGTTTCTGAACTTGTTAATTGTAGTGTTTCAGTCAAGCCCATTCCATAAAGTTTATTAAATGTTTTGTTTCAATATTGTATCTAAACTCAATTCAATAGGAACATCACTTTTATTTTTATGTCTATGTGTGTGATAATATATTGTACTTAACTTTCTCTTAGCTCATGTTTGCCTAGTATACTTTTCCACTTATGCTGGCTTTGTACCATGATCCTCTAGCTCTCAGTCTCTTGTGTAGCTAAGATTATAGATGTGAGCAACCAGCTCATTGGTGGTTAATGTAATGGTTTGAGACAGGGTTTTGATAAGGAGTCCAGGCTGGACCCAGATTCATGATTGCTTGCCTCTGCCTTCTGAGTGCAGGAATTGCAAGTCTGCCTTATCCCACCTGCACTATATACTTATTTCCCTTTATGGCACTACTGGGGATTGAACTCAGGATTTGTGCTCACCCAAGTGGTGCTCTACCTTTTTCCTGATTATTTTGGAGATGGAGTCTAGAAACGTTTTGGTCACATTAGTCTCAAACAATGATTCTCACATTTCAATTCTCTTGAGTAGCTAGAATCATGGGCGCAAACAACCATTGCCCAGATGAAAAATACATCTAAAAATAATGCACTGATTAAAGAAAAAAGACACAATGGAAATAATAAAAGTGTTTAGAAGGAAAAGAATAAACCTATAAAGATCAACTTGTGGGCTGACATTTAACTAGCGATTAAGGGCTATTCATAGGTTAAACAACAGGAAAAACATAAAAAGAATGCTATTTGTGATTAATGCCAAAAAGATCTACCACAGCAGTTAGTCTTGTTGCTGGGACGTAGCATACTTTTCTTTCCTCTGAGACTTTCACACTTGCTGTTCTAGCTCCCTGGAGAACTGCACAGCTCTTATCATTCATAGTTTTGCTCCTCCAATGTTACCTCAGAAAAGACTTCCATCTCAAACAGCAACATCTTCTTTGTATGTCTATTGTGCTTTGTGGTATGCATCACTGGCAGAATTTGTATTATTTATTAGAACACTTACCTGCTTCTCCTACTGGAATATCATCTGCACAAAACAGGGACAGTATGTAATTCCCTGTTGTACCCTTATACCTGGCACACAGAAGTAGCACTGATAGCTCTTGACATATAAACAGAGCATATGTCATGCATCTACAGCTGGCTTTGTCTTTTGGAGGGGAGAACTACTTTTGTGGAAATTTTGTGTGAATTTTTGTCTCTCTCCCCCAAAATGTGAGTTAACATCATACTGAAGGAAAAATTATACTATTTTCACTTTTTTATTGCATATATTAGTGTTGATAGGTCTATGGCCAACTTCAAATTCAGAGAAGGAACAATGAAGCAAGCAGCCAGGGGCTCTTTCACAAGGTATAGGCCGAGAGTGCTTGTTTTTCTTGTCCATTAGAATTTACATGACCATCTCGTCCTTCCCTCATCTTTCTTTTTTCCATATATATCTTTATTGTAATTAATAGAAGGGTTACATTATATTCACCAGATAGAAGGTGCACTACTTCACAAACATTGATACCCTTTCTCATGCCTTGGTACCCTCATCTTTCTTATACCTCCCTGCACTGCAGTTCCTTTTGAAGGTGTAAGGCTATAGACACCAGGGGCAGGTGGCAATGGCTGACAAACAGCAGGTATATTGCTCCAGGGTACCTTGTAATTTAATATACCAGTGGAACATGTCTGCTGATTTATGGATTGATGGATCACAGGGTCTGCCTGGATTTATATTAAATAGGTTGCAACAGAAACCACAAGGAAGATTGTCTGGTGCACAAACTGATATGCATTTATTAAAGAAATAGGAAAGCTTGGTACTTTTTCCCCCTACTCAAAATCCAAATGTAAGCAAAGCTCTTGTCTTTAACAATTAAATATACACCTCAGGAATCTTCTTATCTAAATTCCTTCTTGTGTGAGTGAAGAATGGAATTAGAAAAGTCAGGAGGGTCCTGGGAGTTTGGCCTAGTGGTAGATTGCTTGCCTAGCATCGGGTTTGATTCCTCAGTACCACATACATAGAAAAAAATCCACAAGTGGTACTGTGGCTCAAGTGGCAGAGCTCTAGCCTTGAGAAAGCCCAAGGACAGTGTTCGGGCCCTCACAGTTCAAGCCCTGGGACTGGAGAAAAAAGAAAAGTCAGGAGTTTTCTCACTGTCTCATAATGTGCCAGGCATGTCCTCTACATGCTGAATCCTATACCATTATCTATACATTTATCTACTAGGTGCAATGCTTGAGCACCTAAAATGAGGCTGTTGATATAGTATGCCATTCATAGACAATACTGAATGAACGATTGCATAGAATCAACACAGATGTTACTTGCAACCATTGTCATAAAACTTCTCTTTCTTAGAAAGACATCCCACCTTCTTCATGTATGGACTTTCAAAACCAGGAGAATGCCTAGATTGTCATTTTAGGGAACTTTAGAATTTTCTCTGGGAAGCACAAACATCAGGATAATCTGTATCTCTGTATTCTTTCATCTTAAGTGCTTATGGTCCCCAAAGAAACCTTGGACTTACTGGTTCCCTTTTATACTGCCCTTCAGTAGCATCTCCTCCCCCTCCCCTACCCAACTGGGGTAAACACTAGCATGCTTTCTCTCTCTGTCGAATGTGGTATTCCGGACACTATATGGAATGCAATTATACAATATGCAGGCTTTCTTACCCATGATGGAGATGATGTCCAGCTAGCCTCCATTTCCATGTAAATGGCTGGAGTCTGTGTAGCATGGTGGCTGTACACAAACCTGTAGTCATCCTGCAGCCTTCTTCATGTTCTATCACCAGCACTTTCTCACTTTGTGATCTTAGGAAAGGATCTCAGTTTTTCTATGCCCCAATTTTCTTTTACCATTTTATTTTATTATCATGGATTTAATATTGTTCAGAATTGTGGAATAGATTTGCCTTAAATCAAAAAGGCTTCAAGTGATGTTAACTTTATATTTTCTTTACTTTCCTCAGACTGCTCATTTTTCTTAGTTATAAAATGAAGACACTAGGTATTGACCCCATTATAATGATTTGCTGAATTTACAACATATGTAAATGGTTTTTGTCAAATACTAAGTACCACACACATTACCAAGAAAGGAAAATCTTTAGTGACTGAATAATTTCTGAAGGGTCTCCAGTCAACTGTACTGACGTTTTCATTGTGAGGAATATGGCATATTTCATACAATTTTCCAGGATGTAGCTAAGCAGTACACTGAAATTTCCCCAACTCATAAAAAAATCAAATTATCCAAGGTGGGCATTTCACATCTGAAATCCTAGTTATTCAGGAGGCTGAGATCTGAGAATCCTGGTTCAAAGCCAGACCAGGAACAAAAGTCTGTGAGACGCTTCTCAAATTAAATACCAGAAAACCAGAAGTGGTACTATGGCTCAAGTGGTAGAGTGTTAACCTTGAGCTGAAAGGCTCAGGGACAGTACCCAGGCCTAGAATTCAAGCCCCAAGACCAATTAAAAAGAAAAGCAAAGAAAGGAAGAAAGATCAAAATATTAACTAATATGAATATGCATTACTTTAAGCAAAATAAACAAGACAACCATAGGCAAAAGTAGAAATTGAGGCATATACTTAAATATTTTAAGAAATACCTCAGAATGATTTAGAAATAGAGTCATTTTTAAATTTTTTACAACAATTTAAAAAAAGACTAATAACAACAACTTGCCAAATCATCACAAGCTTTGTTGTCCAAAAGGAAGAAGTTAACATTTGGCAGAAGTTATGGCTACACTGAATTTTCTTCAAGTCAAAGTCTATCAAAAAAATAAATGTAGACATTGTTTGCAAGATTACTTTGTTTCAAAGGTTTATTTTATAAAATAAGCTATACAGAAGGCTTATTAGTCATTCAAAAGGCTGAGATCTAAGGATCATGGTTTAGAGCTAGGCTGGACATTCAAATCTGAGACTCCTATATTCCATTAATCACTGAAATGCTAGCATTGGAGGCATGGGTCAAGTAGTAGAATGCCGGCTGTAAGAGAAAACACTGAATGAGAACTGGAAGCTCATAGTTTAAGCCTCAGTATAGACCCCACCCCCCCCATCCCCAGTAGGTCTGAAGCAGGATGAAGAAGGGAAAGGTACAAAAGCTAAATAAGACTATACTATTAGTCAAAGTCCTGAGCCTGTCCTAAATCCTGCAAAAAAAAAAAAACCAACACTATGTGTGAATTATATTTCAGTGTTTCTCCTAATTTAGGCAAGAGCTTTCATACCCATATACCTGTCAGATGTTGCCAGACATACCCTATTATAGATATGTAACTTCTAGCCACATAGCCCTCTGTACAAACAAGTAATATTGAATACTGTCTAGTATACCAACAACAATCATCTAAATTCTTTGGACTTAGAAATGGAGTAATGGGAAGGAAATCACAAAGGGAAAGCAGAGAACTATTTCAAAGCTCCTCGGGAGCAGAGTAAAACAGAGGCGAGTTTTATTACAAAGATTTCTCCCAACCATTCTTCCAATAGAAAGCTAGTGATGGGCTTATCACTCGGCCAGTGAGGGAGTTAGAGGGAAAAAGAGAGGGAAGGACTAACCAGGAAGGCTTGTGTTAATGTACGCCCTTTCTTGAAGCATGGATGCTTAGATCAAGCATTTCTATAAACTCCACAAATAGTGACAAGAGTGATTTGAACGGTTTCCATATCTGTCAGAGCAACAGGAAACTTTCCGAAGAAAGCAAACCAATATGTTGGTTGATTTTCAATTTGACGTCTTCGTTGATTCCATTCTCCCATTTTTTTTTAATGAGCTCAGTGAGGGAGTGATGTTAATTTCGTTTTGTGTATAACATGTATAGCATTTCACAAGACGATCTGAGTCACACTCCTCACACTCCACATAGTAACAGAACTCATTCAGATTGCATGTTTTGGTATTTAGGAAGTGGCATCTATATTTATATATTACTATGTATATATAAATACATATGTGTATAGATATAAATATATGTGTATCTACATACATTTCATTTGCATACACATATACAGATAGATGGAGTAGTATATCACAGGCCAGAGTGCAATTCAAGATGAGCTTTTTGGATTCCTTTTCTAGTTACCAAGCTGTTTATCAGATTACAGATTCATGATCCTCTGCACTCTAACATTCCTCATTGAACCTTGACAGTCACGAGGCAAATTCGAAATGCAATTAGTCTTTTCTCGTGATGCCTGAGAGTTTCTGGCAAACTCCACAATGTTAAGTCATAAAATAGCTAGGAAAAAACTACTTTCAACCTAAACCATTTGCCATTGCAATTAAGATGAGATTAGGTTTATCTTTAGGGAAACTGGATGAATACATGTATGTAAATGTCTGGATCATCAGGAAATAAATACATTTCAAACTGTCATGAATATCATTATAAACATGTTATTAAAAATGGAGGAAGTAAATCCAGATTGGACACTCAGTTCTGACATCTATTACAGATGATTTGAAGCAGACCCTCTTTTTGGAGTCTCATCTGTAAAAGGATGATAACACTGAATACTTTTTACAATGTTTTTTTATAATTAAATGAGATGATACCAGAGATCTTAGGAACCATGACTGTGGAGTCTTAAGGTTGTAATAGCTATGGTCATAATCAAAGTCAGAATGATAATGGAAACAGATGGCAGTTGGCTCCTCATATTAACCTACAATCTCAGGTGGCAGCTCTGAGGCTGGCAAGATGTTCATTCTAAAGAGAAGTAGTACTGTTCTCCATGACTTCACAGTAACAAGAAATGGCTTAAAATACTGGTGTCATCTGCAGCATTTTCTGTTTTGTGCTTCACTATTTTTAAAGTATCATAATATTTATATTTTAATGATAATATTGGCATCTATCTTTTTCCTAAACTGGGAAACACATTCTAGAAGTTGCAATTTTAATATATCTTTATTTTATCTTGATCTGTATAAATTGTCCTTAGCCATATCTGGCATAAATAGCAGGAAACTTGGGAGAGATTTTTTTCCAATAATTTTGGTGCTATGGCAGTTTTAAAATCTGAAAAGCCTCTCTGTATTTTTAAACTTCTGTACTTATTACTCACAATCAGTCTTGTCTCTATCTATCTATCTATCTATCTATCTATCTATCTATCTTTTATCTATCTATCTATCTTTTATCTAGCTATCTGTTTACCCTGTGTCAAGTGTGTAGAATCTGATGCTTCCTTATCTTTGCATATCAGAGTAGGTTAGTCAGCCTCTCTAAGTTTCAGTTTTCTCATCTGTAACCTTGAGACAATAATATGCCTTCCCAGGACCTAGGACAACATCTCTCAGGGAGTTCTCACACTATATGGCTTCAACACCTTCCCAGTATGACATTCTAAAAAATACTGAGGATTCTTAAAATTATTGAGGAACATTGCACATTGCAGAGACACTTTGGCCCTCACCACGTACATTTTTATTTGGGTTGCTCTAAAATGTCCTTTAAAAGTCAAAGAAAAGCATTCCCTGGTCAGGGAACACCTGAGGGTGAGATAACCAGATGGTGGGTATTGGATAGTTGACTTAAGTGGATCACCTTTACATAGTCTTAAGCCTTCTAGGTCCCCCAAGCAAGATCTTCTTAAAGTGAAAGGGATGGAAGGTGAGAAAGAAAAGTAACACAATTTTTTGAAAATTGTTGATATGTGTCTAGTGTGGTATAGTGTTGTATTTGTTCTTCACTAAAGTTGGGGGGACAGAAAAAAAGAGATTTTTAAAGAACTAGATTATGTGATTTTAAGACTGCCAAATCTGAAATCTTTAGGGTGGGGAATATCCATCAGGGACAGGAAAAGTTTATGTTGTAGACTTGAGTCTGAGGGCAGAAGGGAGACAGAATTCCTTCTTTGGCGAGGAGGGAATCTTTCAGTCTTTTCTGGAGATTTTTTTTTTAACTGATTAGTTAAGATAGACCCACATTATACTTTTATTCAGAGACTGTCGATCAAATGTTAACCATATCTGAAAAACGCCTTCACCATAGCATCTAACTGGGTATGATAGCCCAGGAAATTTGACTCAAAATTAACTATCATAGGAATAATAATAGACTGGATCAATGTATCAATAAAGGTATGTCAGGTATAAGGCCCCTAATGATATTGGAGACCACTATTTTATTGTATTGATCAATGCAGCTGCTGAAATTTTCTGAAGCTGTATTCTGATTGTAAGAGTCTACATCTAAGGAGTGCCCCAAGATTTGGGTTAAGATCTAGCAATGTACGGAGTAGGAGGAAAGTGGGTGACTACCCAAAAGGTATTTACATAAACTCCCAAGTTCATAAATCCACCATAAATATGATTGGCCAGGAGAAAATATGTGACTAGGAATGTTTAATGCTGCTCTTAGGAGACTCATGGGACATAGATAGCAGAATCATACAATGCCTCCATCAGGGTTGGGCTAAGGGAAGCAGTGTAATAGTTTTGGCAATGACTAGGGTGTAAAAGAAATATCTTTTTATGAGCTTGAGAATATAAATGAGAAGTTGCAATTGAAATCTTTCAGAACAGAGAGAGCTTTAGAATTTTTATATAAGGGAAGTCTATGAGGAAAAATACAGTTGGAAGGGAGGGTTTAGAGATTTGTCTTTAATGTCTTGATCTTCAAGAGAAAAAGATAATTTACCTATCTTCCTCAAGCATAGTTTTATCATGGCGGTTGCAACATTGCACAACATTGTTTGGTTTACATGAACTAGACTTTTTTTTTTTTTTTTGCCAGTCTGGGAGCTTGAACTTGGAACCTCCTCGGCACTCTCCTTGAGCTTTCTCAAGGCTAGCGTTCTACCAATAGAGCCACAGTACTACTTCTGGCTTTTTCTGTCTATGTGTGATCAAGGAATTGAACCCAGGGCTTCATGCATGCTAAGCAAGCACTCTACACCTTGAACTAGACTTTTGAAAGCAAAGGCATTATTTACTATAATGGTTTTCCTAGAGTGCTCAGTACTGTGAAAGTTGGTAGTTCATGTTATATTGGATAAATGCCATGAGTAGTATTGCTAGGTCATAGGGAAGCTCTGTGTTTAGTCTTTTGACTATATTGCTTTCCAGAGTGGTTGAACAAGTTTACATTTCCACCAACAGTGTAGTAGTATTCCCTTTTGGCCAAATCCCCATCCACATCTGTTACTGTTAGTTTTCTTGATAATGGCCATTTTGACTGGGCTGGGATAGAATGTTACTATTGTTTTGAGTTGCATTTCTTTTATGGCCAGAGATGGTGAGCATTTCTTTATGTGTCTGTTGGCTATTCTTGCTTCTTACTCTGAGAAGTCTCTCCTTAAGTCTTGAACTCATTTACTAATGGGGATGCTGATTTTCTTAATTTATTTGGGGGGGGATTTACCTGTGCTTAAGAACACTAGTATTTCCTCTACTCTTGCCTGTAATATTTTCATAGCATCGCTGAAGATTAGGATTCAGCAAGGAGCATGAAACCCGGGACAGTTTCCTGCAGAGTTCAAAGATAGCACATGGCTGTTTTTCCATCAGAATACAACTGACTGTGCAGACAACAGGATTCACTGGGATTAGGGCTCTAGCCCTAGAAGAAGCTCTCTGGAGACTAAACCAGATACAGGCTGTCGTCTCCAACATGGTTTGAGATAAATTGGAATTGTCTACACTCAGGATTAGCATGGAAGAAGACAATATGGCCCACAGTAGACCATTCAACAGATAAACCAAAGTATTTAAACAATGCCACTCCATGAACATCATTCAGTGAAAGGAAACAAGAGTGGGGTTTTATGAGAACTGAGCAGAAATTATCAGCATTGCTTCATCACCACATTCCTCCCTTTCTATCACCACTTCACACTTGAAGGTCATACCCATTTCTTCTTCATTCCTGCAGTGAAATGATTTTTTTCACCTTGAAAACTTATCTGGAAAATTAGGGGGCTTGTTGAGTCCTCTCCATTAACATTGACTGTGCAAGAGGCAAGGACCCAAAGTAAGCAGCCTCTTCCCTGTCCCTTCAGGAAATAGCTCATTCCACAAGTCTCTGAAGATAATCTTTATGCTCTTTTGTTTGCTTTTTTTCACAATTTTATTGTCACCCATGTGAGTTTAGCTGTTAAGTGCTCACTTCAACATATATTTTTTAAGATCTTTCCCCTCCACCCCCATTTTCCTCAGCAACAGCCTGACAAACAAATAGCACCTGCCATTGCTCACGGAGAAAAACATGAGAAAATAGAAAACTAAAGGCAAGGGAGCATGAGAATCTACTAATGCCTGCTGAGTGATCTTGTTAGTATGCAGAGTATGCCCTCATATTTTTCCAGAATCTTACATGTCTACACAGAACAGCTACATGTACACACACACACACACACACACACACACACACACACACACACACACACTTGTTTTGGAGAAGGCTGCATATGCCCCCTCTACCCTCTGCCTGGAGCTTGATTGTCAGTCTCATACACAAACCCAGACAATGCTCTCAATAGACGTCTTTGGGGGAGACAATTACAGAAAGCATGATAACGGGATTTGTCACCCTGATGTGGCTGCTGTTTCAGCAAGCATTTCAATAATGAAAGAAAGTTTTACTAATTGTAAATGTGAATGAATTTCAGCTGTCTCTTAAAAAATTCTTTTGGAAGAAAGCCAATTAAGATCATCTGTCTAATGCATCTATTCACCCCCACCACAACAATATGTCAGTTATAATAGATGTCTAATAAACTCAGACTCCTCAGGACAGGGTGCTGAGCATGCTGAAATGAGGGAGAGATCAGAGCTCTACCTGCAGAATATTAGAAGGTGGCTGAGGAAAACTTCAGTGTGAATTTTTATTTCTACTCCCTAGGGCTGGGAGCATTTACAATATGCCAACACACCAACATGGTGGGAGTTTCAAACCATGATCTACAGTATCCAGAGCGAATCTTGTTTGCACTTGTGTCCTGGTACACTAATTATCATCTTTCTAGGAAACTGAGAACTAATTGCCAAAATCCAGGGTTTGGCTACTAGACAGATGTCTGTTACCCTACCTCCAGAGGGGAAGCATTATGTAAAAGAGATGGCTTACATGCCACTAGGAACTGGAGCATAGGCACTAATGCTGGAAAATTCTTCTTCCAGAAGAAATCCTCATGCCTCTGGAGGGATCAAGTTATTAGGTGAATGGTGTGTCCTAGAAAGAGATTGCCTGAAATCCCATAACTAAGTTAAGAAGCAGTGTGACTAAATACGCAGCACATTATTTACTTCTTCAAAGATGGACGCACACAGAGCATCCTGAGTCACACAGATACCTTGGATGTGACAGCCTTCCCATACAGACTAGAAAAGTCAATTGTACAGAAAATCATGGAGGAGATTCTGAAGAGTGGGCATTTTATCCTATCTCTTTCAATTTCATATTGTCCTAGTCCCATGAGCTATCAAAGTTTTCTCAACTCTAGATCAATTCACAACTCACCTCTGCCTTTTGTTTTTTTGGTGCCAGTCCTGGGCTTGAGCTTAGGGCCTGAGCACTGTCCTGGACTTTCTCAAGGCTAGAGCTCTACCACTTGAGCCTCACCACCACTTCCAGCTTTTTTCTATGTATGTGATACTGTCTTCCTGCATGCTTGGCAAGCACTCTACCACTAGGCCAAACTCTCTGCCCTGCCTTTTATATGTTTTGAACAAGATGACTGTGTGGCCATACTTACTATACCAAATTATACTTACTATACCAAATTATCTTTCCCATTAGCTTAGGATTGGTCTCTCCTGCTCTGAGCAGCAGCTGGAGTAGCTGGCATTGCCTGTTGAAAACCAAGCTGTTGTGAATCTATCCAGGTAACTCTGTCCTGTAGAGCTAGAGACAAGGTTATGGTCTGCATTATAACAACACAACTACAACTGAGGGTAAAACCCTGTACTGATGTCCCCAGTCCTGCCATTATGCTAACATCAATACTACCACTGTGGTTCATGCTCTCACCATGGACCTTGTCAATATTTCTGCCACTATCTGCAGACCTGTCACTGCCACTGGGCTCTTGATATCAGTACAAGGAGCTGAACAGTAGCCCCCAAAGACATCCAGACCTTAATTCCTGGGACTTGTGAATTTCTCCAAATACGTCTAAAGGAACTTTGAAGATGTGACTGAACAATGATTCCTGAGATGGGGAAACTATAATAGAGGCAGGGAGGTAGAGGGACATGAAACTACAGAAGAAAGAGAGATGTGGCTGTACCCAAGGAATGCCTGGAAGACCCAAAGAACTGATTCTCTCCTAGAGCTCCCAAAGGAGGCTCAATTTTAGCTCTGTAAGACTCTTTCTAGATTTCTGATCTTCAAAACTATAAGAGAATGAGCTGGTGTTGATTTAGATATCATTGGCAATAAGAAATTATTAGAGTTAGTGACATTATTTCCTTAATGTTATGATTATCTGCATCTTTTCCTTCTCTTCCTCTGGGAGGACATTAGAAAATCCAAATCCACATATATATTCAACTTGCCCTGATTGGAATGGTGGTTCAGGGCAAAAGAAGTGGGGAGAAAAATAAAGGGAGGTTGGATTTGGTTGATTAATACACAGTGTATACATGTGTGGAATATTGTACTGAACTACATTAATATGTATGTATGTGTTAACCAAACATTTTACAATAATATATAAAATACACAAAATTTCTTCCCTCATTAAAATATGCTTCTTGCTGGTTGCCAGTGGCTCACACCTGTAGTCCTAGCTACTGAGGAGGCTGAGATCTGAGGATTGCAGTTCAAAAGTCAACCCTGGCAATTAAGCCCATTAGATACTTATGTCCAATTAATCACAGAAAAATCTGGAAGGAGCACTGTGGTTCCAGTGGTAAGGTGCCAGCCTGGAACTGGCAAAAATGTATATGTGTGTGTGTGTGTGTGTGTGTGTGTGTGTGTGTGTGTGTGTGTGTGCTGAAATAAAAAAGGTAAGCGAAATAGATTGTTAAGATTACTAGCCTTTCAAACAAAAGTCCTGGATAGTTAGATAGTGCCTCTTTTATTTTTAGTCCAGTTTGTTATTTTGGGGACAGGATAAGGTTGATCTCATTTTGACAGAAGGCAAAGTGCTCCTCAGACTGAATAAGTAAGTTTTATGTCAAAGAGAAAGAAACATAGCTCAGTTTCTCCAGGTGTTCTTGATGTAGGATTCCAGCTTCCTACAGCCTCCTGCAGTGATTGTTGGTTTACATGCACAAAAAGTCATTAAATGTAGAAATTGTTTTCTTAGTCTCTTTTTCTTGAAATTAAACTTACTGGGTAAAATATCTGATTGTGCATACTCTAACAAATAGAAAAAAACAGGAGAGAATAGGAGAATTATTCATTTATTTATTACCATGGCAGTACTTACTGTTTATTTGTGTATGGTTGAGTCCTGGGCATGATAAGTCTTGCTTTCTCACACCTACAATAAGCTTTAATACTCTAGACTAGATGACCACATTAATTGAATTTACACATAATTAATTCACAATTGTTACTGTATTATACCATGTAAATCCTTTCTAAAATTGAAAACGTAATTTATATGGGGTTTAAATACTTGAAGTAAAAACTTGAGTTTAAAAATCACACATTTGGGTAAACAATAGGTTTTAATTTGCATTATATAGTATTAAGATTTACTGTAGTATTTACAGGATAAATATTTATTTTTACTTCATAAAAGTACCACATGTGAAAATATAGAGTTGAGAATAATATGTAACATTTATTTCTTAAAACTGCTCATAGCTATTGACTATTTTTCCATTCATTTACTCTATGTCTATAATCGGCATATAATTAAAATTAGTGTAAATGACACTTTAAAAACTTTAAAATCGAATATTAAAATACTTGTATTTTTACTGGAAATATGGATGACTATTAAACCTGTCGGAACATTTACTACCTAATAAATCAGTCAAAGATGTCAAAATTCATACTATTTAGAAATGTGGCAAAATGGTTTTACAGACAATATTTTGAAAAACTGACTTGAGGAATTGAAGACACATTGAGCATGAATTCTTTGTCCCTTCCTAGTCTTTATGACAAGAATATTCGTTACCTTTATAACATGCACTATGTAAGTCATCAGTGATTACATGTAATGGAGCCTTGTGTGGGTGAACTAGAGTTCCAACACTGTCAGAAAATAGAGTGAACTATCAGTATAGGTCATGTTCAGACTATATCTATGAGAAATACAGTGTTATAAATGTATGACAATTGCTCAGCTGATATTTAAAACATCACACTGCTAGACCATTCCACAAAGGAAATCTAAACTTCTGTAAAGTCAGAATGACACTTGTTACATTGCGCTGAACTGAAAATGTTAAGGACTTGTTTTTTAAAGAAAAAAAGAAAAGAATAGAACTAACGAACCCTATCGATGTTAGAAGTATGGCTCGGTTGGTAGACTACTGGATAATGAGCACAAGCAGCCACAGGTATCCAGTTTCAGTTACTGACCTAGAAAATAAATGAAAATGTTAAGGATTAAAACTACTGAATGTATAAGAAAAGTTACTCTTATCCTATATGATAATTCAGTTAATACAAATGATCAAGATCATTTCTACTTATATTTTGTTTATCAATCTTTTAAATACCTTCAATACAAAGCAGCTATAAAATTCACTGTCCTTTAACAGAAACAATAACCAAAGTAATGAGCGGGAAAATGAATTGAACAAGAAATACAAATGGCAAATAGGTACGTAAAGAAATGTTCATCATCCTTTGTCATAAAGGAATGCAAGTAAACCTATATTAAGATTCTTCTTTTTCAGTTCTAACATGTATTTCATTTCTTTCTCTTTGTTTTTCTTCTTTTTTAAACATTTTTTATTGTCAGGATAATGTATAGGGGATTCTAGTTACATTTGTCAGGTAGTAGGTGCATTACTTCTCACACATTGATACCCCTTCTCTTGTATTTGTCCCTATTTCTCACCCCCCAAACCCTCCCAATCATCTTGTTTTCCTCCCTTCCCTTTCCTATTTCAAATAAACAAATAAACGTATATACAATATACCAGGTAACAAAGTCAGATATAGTAACAATATGAGATTAACCAAAGGGCAAAAAACAGGAGAGAAATAACATAGTACATTAGGAATAACAATCACATAAGATAAAGCTCTTGTTTCCATATTCTAGAGTTCCTTTCATTTAGTCTCATCCTATATGACCTTATGTACCTAGGTTTTGAGTTATTGTAACCCTCTGCTAGGCAGTTCCTAGATATGTACTAATTATTACAAATGAGGGAAAACATTGAGCCTATGTTCCTTTGGGTCTGGCTTACTTCACTTAATATGATTTTTTCTAAGTCTTTCATTTCCTTACAAATGGGGCAATGTCATTCTTTCTGATGGCAGCACAGAATTCCATTGTGTATAAATACCACATCTTTGTAATCTGGTCATCTACTGAGGGGCATCAGAGTTGGTTCCATATCTTTGCTCTGATAAATAATGCTGCAATGAATGAACATCAATGTGCTAGTGGCTTTAGTGTGTCCTTATTTCTAGACCAATGGGTAAATGCCAAGGAGTGGAATTGCTGGGTCATAGGGGAGCTCTATGTTTAGTCTTTTGAGGAATCACCATACTGCTTTCCATAGTGGTTGCATTTCTTTTTTGGCCAGAGATGTCAAGCATTTCTTCAAGTGTCTATAGGCCATTCTTATTTCTTCTTCAAGTCTTATTTCCTCTCTTTGTCTTTAGCCCACCTTTTAATGGGATGGTTGTTTCTTTGAAGATTTGATTTGGAGAGATTAAGCTTTTTTAGCTGTAGATATATTTTAGACATGAGACCCTTGTCTGTTGTATGGCTAGTGAAGATTTTCTCCTACTCTATGTGATTTCTATTTAACTTGCTAGCTATTTCCTTTGCCATACAGTTTAATACAGTCGCATTTGTCCAAGATATCCTTAATCTGTTGTGTTTCTGGGTCTTTAGTAAGAAAGTTTCAACCTGTGCCAAGGAGACACAGTATATCCCCTATTCCTTCTTGTGAAGTTTTCCAGTATCTGCTTTTACCTCAAGATCTTTGATCCATTTGAAATGAATTCTGGTGTAGGTTGCCACAGAAGGATCCAACTTTAGTTTTCTGCAGGTGCTTAACTAATTCTGCAGGTGCACCACATGTTGAAGAGGCTGTTTTTCTTTCATCCTTTTTTTTGGCTCCCTCATCAAAAATTAGGTGGCCATAGGTCTGTGGGTTGATTTCTGGTCTTCAGTTCTATTCCATTGGTCCTCAGGCCTGTTCTTGTGGCAGTACTAAGTTGTTTTAGTTACTACAGCTCTGTAATAGAGTCTAATGTTTGGTATTGATATTTCTCCAGTGCTGTTCTTATGGCTAAGGATTGCTTTTGCTATACGGAGTCTTTTATTATTGAATATGAATTTTTGGCTTGCTTACTCTAGTTTCTTAAAGAATTACATTGGGATATTGATGGGTATTGCACTGAATTTGTAGGTAGCCCTTGTCACGATTACCGTTTTCATGATGTTAATTCTTCCAATCCAGTAGCATGGGAGGTTTTTCCAGTTCCTCAATTCTGCTTTAATTTCCTTTACTTTTTAAAGTTTTCATCATAACGTTCCTTTACATTCTTAGTTAATTCCTAAGTACTTCATTTTCTTTGAGGCTATTGCAAAAGGAGTTGCTTTCCTGATTGTTGCCTCATACTTTTCATTGTTGGCATACAGGAAAGCAGTTGATTTTTGAGGGTTAATTTTTTCATTTATTTTTTATTTTAATTAATAGAAGGGTTACATTATATTCACCAGATAGAAGGAGCATTATTTCACATACATTGATACCCTTTCTCATATCTTGGTCCTCATTTCCCTCCCCCCACCAAATAACCAAATAAACATATATACAGTATATCAGATAACAAGGTAAAATACTCTAACCATGTGAGATAACCAAAGGACAGCAAAAGAGATGAGAGATAACATAGTACATTAAGGACAACAATCATTCATTAGATGGCTTTTGTTTCTATATCCTGGAGGTTCTTTCATTTTGTGTCATTCGTTTGTGTCTTTCTGACAGCAGAATAGAATTCCATTGTGTATAAATACCACATCTTATTTATTCACTCATCAACTGAGGGGCATCTGGGTTGGTTTGATGGTTAATTTTATACCCTGGTACTTTGCCAAAATTTCTAATCAACTCAAGCTGGGAGTGGAGTCTTTAAATACAGAATCATGTCATCTGCAAAGAGGGAAAGTTTCACTTTCTCTTTCCCTATTTGGATCCACTTTATTCTTGCTTCTTGCCTTATTGCTTTGGCTAGGATTTCTAATACTATATTAAAGAGGAGTGGAGAGAATGGACCTCCTTGTCTCATTCCTGATTTTAGAGGAAATTGTTTTATCTTTTTGCCATTAAGTATGATGCTAGCTGTAGGTTTGTTGTATACAGTCTTTGTTATACTGAGGAAGGTTCCATGGATTCCTAGTTTTTCCAGAGCTTTTAGCATAGTGGGGTGTTGGATCTTGTCAAATGCCTTTTCTCCATCTATTAGATAATCATGTGATTCTTGTCCTTGCTCCTGTTGATGTGAGGAATTTTATTTATTGACTTCCTATACTGAGATTCTATCTTTCTTCAGCCGGAATGATTATATCCTATATTATATCCTATGTATGTCGTACTTGTCCTACTTCTGAGAGAGAAAGACCGGGGGGGTGGGAAACACTTGATTGTATTATGGGACTGCTTGGGATTTGGCATGTCTAAAGAGAGGAGAGGATAAGAGAATCAAAATCCATTGTATCTATGCATGAAGATGATAGTCAAAGTCTCATTGAAAACTGTTATAATCTAAAGTGGGGATGAAACAATAGAATAAAGTGCTTAGTGAATCCTTTGGTATAATTAATACTTACCAAAAAGAATGAATAACACTAGTAAAATAGATCCTCTTCCTATATCAGCAGGATTTAGAAAGGTGAATGGAGAGAGTGAATGAGAGTTATTAGGGTCAAACTACTACATATATTTACACATACATATATATAAATTATATTTTCACACACATAATTTTCACATATATATGTATGTAGACATATGTCATATACCTACATCTAGATATCTATATACATGTATATGAAACTAGAACAGTGAAACCAGCTGAAATTTTTTTCAAGAACTGAGGAGGTGAGAATAAGGGACCACAGATTCTGTACCATCCTAAATTTTAAAAGAGATATCTTACTTTTGCTCTCCTTTACAGGATTGACAGTTTATTTGTTCATTTATTCATCCAATAATCATTTTGACAATAATTCCATATGAGAAAAGCCCTACAAATAAATATAAAAACCCTACATGTGAAATGATAGAGTGAGATGATCAAGGCACAATTATCTAATATTTCTGGGGAAGTAATAATAACTCAAGAGTGAGGTTCTGGGTCAGGATGCTTACAGAGCTGAAACTAGAGGGAAGGCATTAAAGATTAGAAACCTGAACTTAAGAAATGACAAGTCAATCATGGACTTAGTGTGAGGGATAATGGAGAGGAAGATTCTTATGTGATCAGTTTAGTGAATGCTCTTGCTAATTACAGAGGTAACCATCTGAGACTGAGATGGCAGATGATGAGAACTTTTTTCATTTGTTGACTTCTAATGACCTGGATACTTCCTAGAGGAGATGAAAAGTAAGTATTTGGGTTGAGAGAAAGTCTGGAGCTGAGAGAAGCTGAAAGTAAGAAGGGCTTGGGAGTGGAGGACAGGTGGAGTCAGAGCAGGATGGCTTGATTATTCTATAGCTTTGAACAGACAAAGGATACCAGAATAAGGGGCCTTTGAATACCAGACTAAAGAATTGGGCTTTGTTTCCCAGGTTCCATAGAACAATTGGAAATTTCATGGTGTAATGATTTCACCAAATTTTGTCTTCAGAGAATTAATATGAAGTAAACATGGAAACAACTGTCAGGAAAAGGTTCTGAAGATCTAGAAGGATACATACCAAGGGACAATATAGGAGTAGATTCAACTGGTGGGATATGAGGAAAGAATTAGTGACTAGGAAGAACTTAAGTTGTCACAATAGAAAGAATATTGAGTTTGAAAAGATGGTTGTGAGTGCGGTGTTGATTAAGGGTTCACTTTTTAATAAGCACCAGTTGAGGAGGAGAGGGAGATACCTTGTAGTATCTGACTGAATGAAATCAAGAGAGCTCTCAAGGACGATGTAAAGAATGGGGAGACTCTGACAATGTTTAGAGCTGTTCTGTCCTCATTAAGGTCTGGATAATAATAATAATTTTTAAAAAATCCTCTCAGAGAACTGCTTTGCGCTTCAGTCACTGTTGATCAACCCTGGCCTATATATAAAGTGCCAGAAACACAAAATAAAATTTCTGGACTAGTTGCTAAAGTAAGATTGGATTCTGAACATTTTTATTACTTCTTTTGCCTTCTGATTTTCAAATAGGAATATAAAAAGTTCTTATCTTTGATATTTTGCATTGTTCCGTTTTGTAATGCTGTTTTTAATTTTTGTGTTGCTCATAGGCTTGAACTCAGGCCCCATGCAGGATTGCTAAACTTTTTGGCTCAAGACTAATGCCATATTGAGCTATGGTTCTTTCTTTTTCTCTTTTCTTTCCTCTTTCTTACTTTCTTTTTTTTCCCTTTCATTTCGTTTTTGCTGGTTAATTGGAGATAAGTGTCTCATGGACTTTTCTGCCCACACTGACTTCAAACCACCATTCTTAGATCACAGTTTCCTGAGTAGCTAGGATTACAGGCCTAATAGCAATGTTTTAATTCAGTTTGTTACTAGAGGGTCAGCACAGCCATCATGATTTTTGTGTCAGATAAGGTAAGAAATTTTGTGAAAGTGAAAGCAGAACAGAGTTTAAGGAAAAAATACACTTTCAGTCTAGTGAATTATCTCTAGGGTGAGATACTACTATTTTTATTATTGTTATTTTTCTAAACTATTTTTTAAACTTGGACACAAGTAGTTCATAAAGTTTAAGTACTGGAAAAATTAAGTCTTTTCCCAGCCCTGGCCCAGGGAAGATTAACAGAATTACAATGTATAAAAGGATATTGACTTACGGATATTGGATCCAGATTCTTATGATTCATTACTTGGGTCTTTGTTTTGTTCAATTAAGGATCTATTTTTTTCCAGAAATTGTCAGCAGCCACCCTTAGCATGAATGAAACTTTTTCCACCTAATCCTTGGGTGGGGGGCTCTCAGAAGTTGGTCACCATTACCCAGAATTCTTCTGTTGAGTGAATGTTTAATGACAATGCTTTCTCTCAGAGACCTGAGACCTTGTGATCTCAGTTATCTCTCCTATAAAGGATCCAGACTTAGAAGAATCCTCTAGTGTCTAAGTTTCTTTTGCATTCTCCCCATCTCTCCTGGTGGAACTTCTACCTATCAATAACAATATGGATGAGGACAAAATCATCCAGAGAACAGGTTTAGCCACCCAAGGATGTGAATGAAAGGCTACTAGTTTCCCACTATCACTTGGTAATGCATGTACTGTGCCTAATGTATTATTAACTATTCAAAACTATTCTCTGAGTCCTGCAGCTTCCAGAGAATGAATTTAGCAGCCTGTATTGTTTAGCAAAACACCTTTCAAAACTGATTCTCAGTTTTGCCTTACCTGCTGACATTTAAAAATAACTGAGTTATTTACATTTCATGGAGCAAATAAAAGTAAAAATGATAGATACTGTTAGCATTTGGGCCCTGATTCCACAGTTGAAGATGCATTTTCTTCTCTCTCTCTCTCTCTCTCTCTCTCTCTCTCTCTCTCTCTCTCTCTCTCTCTCTCTTCTCTCTCTTCTCTCTCTCTCCTCTTTTTTTATCCTTCTTGCAGTAAGTGTTTTTTTCTTTTAAAATGAAAGGTTGTTATTTTTGTTGATTGGCTAGAGGAGCTGGTGGCTGCTACCTGCTTCTAAGACTTGATTCTGTTACAAAACCTCAGAGGCTAATGCTGTTTCAGTCCTACCCTAAAGACACATGAAAGGATCCACTTGCAGTTAAGTCTCCTGGCAGATGAAGGAGCATAAACCATTGATCACAATACCCAATGCTGAAAACTGAAAAGGAATCCAATTTATTTTAAATAAAACTACTCTGTTCTCTCCAGTGACAGATTCCAGAGTCAGACAACAGAAAGGACCTGACAGCAGATGTTTTAGAGCCCAGACACAGAGAGACTGAGTAATAGTATAGAAAAGAAATTGCTTTGAACTTCACCCTGCTTTAAATACTTCAAATCAATAGGGTCACAGAGCTCTTTAATAGAGCGATGAGGTCTTGCCCTGGCAGATCTGCACAGTGACAAGTTGATGTGCGTTCTAACAGCAGGGTCATAAAAATGGCAGCCTTCTGCCTGAAAGGGGGCTTTGTGTGGACCAGGTCCATTTAGAGTGTCTCTTCTCTATGGCCACTCTGGAGAGCCAGGCCCTAATAGTCTCCATCTAAATGGGACTGACCTCATGAATTACCTCAGGAAACTTAATCTATAAACTGGCTTCTTCTTATGCAGACGGATGAATTCTTGTTTATTCCTAAATGGCTGTCACAAGACCTATTCATCAAACTCTTAAAGGGGGTAATGGAGGCATACAGAAGCCAGCCTCCAGTGTAGCACCGTTAAATAATCATTAGGTTTTCTGGCTGGTCTTCCGACCCACTCCAAATCCACAAAGCGGACTTCTTTTCTATTTTTCAAACTATTCATCAGCAGTGCATTTAGATGAGATTCTGACTTGATAAAGAAAAAAGAGAGAAAGAGAGAGTGCTTTTTGTCACTATCAGTTTCATGGCTGTGTTCTTACTCTTTTGAGAGTTTTTTTTTAACAAAAGTAAAAGAAAATAAAGGCAGATGGCCAACTCTTTTCAATATCCGTTTGCTTTATTTGAGCAGTTTAATGTAGTGAAACAGAGTGAAATGTTGCTACTCGCTAAATGGTAAACAGTACCATTACCCAGAATTCTTCTGTAGATTGGTACAAAACAGGGTGCTGGTGATTAATTAAACTGTTGTTGTAATTGTAATGCGTGATACATAATAGATAGTGTGCCATGTATTTTAAGAGCAGCAAATTAGCAAATAATAACTTTCCTACATAGCACATCTCCATTGCTTGCTGCTAATGCATAAATAATCAAAAATAAAAGGCTATTATGCAGCTACCTAGAAAAACAAAGGTTTCTGATGTTCACCAATCTGTAAACATGTGCTACTCAAGCTACACATGGTAGCTGTTCTGGGTTAGATGCCCCTGGAGGCAATAGGAGAAAGTTCTTCCCAGTAGACTTTCTGATGTCTACTCAACTGTTAAGAATTCCAATTCTATCAACCATAACACGGGAAGGGACCGTCTCTTCAATATGTATCTATCCATTTTTCTGTTATGTTTGACACAGTCTGAACAAATGGCTTCTACAGAGAAAACATTAAAAGAAGAGCAACTTTATGACACCATGTTTGCATTTTGCATAGTTCTTCATCGTGATGTTCACAAAATAAACATGTGAGTGCCCAGGTAATCGCCTCTCCTCCTCAAGTCTTTCTGAACTGAAGGGATCTGATATGTTGGAGAGAGATGTATTGTTCAGAATCTTGTGATTTCCATTTATCTGGCTTATCTGCAACAACATGGACTTGACAAGACAAAAAAAAAAACCCAACACAAAAGGCACTGACAGTCACCTGGGTTCCAGTCACAAACCAGAAAACAAAGAATACTCAGCACAACGATGGCATCACATGTCCACCTCACCCTCACATTATAATCTCCTCCTGGGGAAACAGGGCACACATGGTCTAAAATAGCATTTCAACATTTGATGGAACTCCTTCCCCCAGATGTCCCTTCAACTCCTTCCTGCAACCCTCCTCCCTTGAACAGATCAAGACCTTACATTAGCCAGCAACTCCTGGCTGCTTGGGGAACTTGGGGATTCTCTAAAGTGAGGCTAAGTTACTGACTCACACAACTCAGGGAAGTTTCATTCCATTGGTTATGCTGCCTGAGTCAGTTGCTTTTTGCTTTGTTGGAGAGGAGGGTCCATAAGCCAATAGGCTAAGAAAAGAAAATGATGAGCAAAGAAACAGACCTTTGAGAAACTAATGTTGACCCATGCTTATTGAACACTCACATTGGGTAAGGCTGAGATAAAAAATATGTAAGTGAAACTCTTTTTTCCGTATCCTAGAGATCCTTTCATTTAGTCTCATCCTATATGACCTTATGTACCTAGATTTTGAGCTATTGTAATCCTCTGCTAGGGAAGTCCTAGATGTTTACTGAATATTACAAATGAGAGCTTTTATCTTATGTGATTGTTGTTCTTAAGGTACTCTTATTTCTCTTCTCTTTTGTTGCCCTTTGGTTAATCTCATATTGTTACAGTATCTGACTTTGTTACCTGATATATTGCATATACTTGTTTGTTTATTTGAAATAGAGAAGGGAAGGGGGAAAATAAGTTGATTGGGAAGGATTGGGGGAAGGGAAATGGGGACAAAAACATGAGAAGGGGTATCAATGTGTGAGAAGTAATGCACCTACTTCCCAACAAATGTAACTGTAACCCATCTATACATTACCCCGACATAAAAACATAAAATATAAAAATAAAAACATAAAAAATAAAAAATGTAGGTGGCCCAGCTTGGAATGTAGGTGGCCTAGCTACTCAGCAATCTGAGGTCTGAGGATCATGGTTTGAACTCAGCTCAGACAGGAAGGTCCTTAAGACTCTTATCTCAAACTCACTTCCAAAAAGCCAGAAGTAGAACTGTGGCTCAACTGGTAGAACACTAGCCTTGAACAACAAAAAAAGCCCAGGGACAGCACCCTAACCCTGAGTTCAAGCCCCAGGATCAGCATACACAGATGTCCAATGCACAGGTGGGAAAGAGGGGTTCAAGATGTTTATGAACTTGAGAAAAATCCAGCAGGTGGTGGTTTTACCTTTTTTGCCTATATTGATCAACTTGGTGTTTTTGTTGTCTTTCACAACTTCATAGAAGTATCATTTTTATACATTCAACTATTTTAACTGTACTAATCAGTAACTTTCTAACAACTGTGCAAAGTTGTGCAAATATTGCCACACTTTAAGGTTGGAACATTTCCATCACCTTCCACAGAGTCCAGGTGCTCTGCTGAACTCCATGACTGTTTCCATTCTCACCCCTAAGCAGTCAGTAGCTGCTTTGTGTCTCCATTGATTAGCTTTCTGTGAACCTTTCATATAAATCAAATCATACAACCTATAATTCTTCATGCTTGGTTTCTATTATTTAGAAGACTATTTGTGATGTTTACTCATTGGGTAGTGTGTATCGATATTTTGTACTTTTTATGACTAAATGGAGATCCATTTAGTCATAGATATACCATCACTCAATTATTCATCAATGGTTGAACACTGGTTTTTCTACACTTGTAAGTTATTATGAATAAAATTGTTATAAATATTCACATACATGTCTGTATGTAGACATATGTTTCATTTCTCGAGTAGAATCTCATCAGTGGGAAATTGAGTCATGTGGTAGATTCATTCCACCTGAGACGTTACAACCTCGACTTCCCATTTTTTTGTTATGGAATCTTAAAGGAAGACTTATGGGAAACAGTATTTGTATGTACTATCGAATAAGTGTGCATGGAAACCGGGAGGAATAAGAGCCCCACTCTGTCTATTTCTTTGGATTAGTATTACTCCATGAGAGGAAAGTGAGTAAACTACAAGAACTCTTTGCTAACATGTTCCCAGGAGGTGAAGAGAGCCCATCTAACTTTCCTATTATTTCTGATGATAAAAATGATCTCTGAGAGATCCTGGGATGAAGGATTATTGTAAAATATGTGGCTGCCTTGGTGCTTTTGCTACCAGTCTCTGACTTGAAGTATACATAAACCATATTCCATCCCACAAACATTCCCTTTAAATAAATACAAACAAAAATTTCCCTAAATGCCATCTTGTAAAACTCTGATCAATGCTATAAAGCTAAATGTAGTTGATTGTTGCCTGAGATATAAGTAATGCATTTCAACACTCACTGTCTACCTTTAATAGTGCAGGTAGCATTTAGTTAATAATGGCTCTGTGTGTATGTGTGTGTGTGTGTGTGTGTGTGTGTGTGTGTGTGTGTGTGTGAGACCCTTTTATTCTTTACCAGACAAGAAACTGATCTCTGCCCCAAAGGAAGATGCAGTAGAACTCAAAAAAATTAGTCAAGTGAAACAGGACATCCTGAGAGTTAAAGATAGAATAAACCCATAGAGCGAGCTTCCTTAACTTTGCCAAATTCAGATGTTTTATGGAGCATAGACATTTCCTGGTGGGAGATGAGAACATTATGTACACTGATTGCACAGGGTAGATGCCCTGCCCTGAGATGCTGCCTGCCGGTATTTGTTTCTCCTATAGCAGCACCAGTGCTAGGACAGCATAAAGGCAGAATGATGCTTTGGTATGTGTTATTAAGTGAGATTGCTCATTGTGTGTGTAGGGGGTATAGAGCATAGTGTCCCACTGGGCACATATTCATATAGAGCAACAGGGAAAAGACCAGGAGTATTTCCATCACTTTAGCAATGCCAAGCTGACAGCAGGCTCCTTACCATTATCTTCCTATTGTGGCCTTAGCAATAAAGCCAAGGAATTGGATGAACTTAGATGAAAGATATGCAGAACAATTTAGCTATATTACACCATCTTAATTAAAGTGAAATTCACTTTAATTCACTAAATTTTAACTTACTCAGATCAGTGTGAACATTATGATTGATATTCAGTACAGTGTGGTTTATAGAGCTCTTTTGAGTACAATACATCACTTGATCCTCAAACCCATCATTTGAAAGAGGTAAGATGAGTGTTTTTTAGTGAAAATCTATTACAACTTAAGTGTTGAAGCTGAGATGAGAAGTCAGGACTCCTTTCTCTGAGTTTAACTCTCTTCTAAGAGTCAATATTATTGAAAAATAGCATTTCAGAGGCAGAGACTGTCTTGAGAGTTCCCAATTCAGCCAAGAACCCACTTTATAGGGAAAGTTATATATACCAGACAGTCAGAGGAGTTATCAAGGGAATCACTGTGTGTGTGTGTTCCCATTACATGTGTGCAAGCTCATCATTTTTGGTCCAAATTGTAATCCCAGCATGATTTCCCATGGATGCTCTGATTCATCTCTCTTTGCTCCCAGATGACCAAGTGCTCAAACACCAAGTAATGAGAACAAGCCAAATACAGTTAGGAGAAGAAATTTGCTGTAAAGAAATGTGAAAACTTTGTGTCATAGAAGTTTTTGCCCATAGGTTTGGCTCATATTGGCAGAATTGATCATGCTTTTATACTGTGCTTCTTTAGGAATGCTAACAGATATATCTAAAAGGATATCAGTTTTCTCTACTGATAATAATTGAAAGCATACATTATATCCAGACTTCCTTACAAGATACATGCTAGGGAGACTGTTCTTCCCCTGCTACATTTTGCTCTTCTCTGTGATGGAGTATCCTTAGACCTGCCAGACATGAGGTTTAGACAGAAAACACACAGACACCTTCATAGAGGCAGAAACATCTTGCAGAAACATAGACCAAAAATTTAGTTCCCTAGATGTGTTTGATTAGAAGTAAAAATAAAAACTTTGCAAATAATGAATTTTAACCTTTTAAGTAATAAAAATGTATTGTACTGTGGCAGAAAAATACTTTGAAATGTCAGCATGTATGTTTCTGTTGCTTAGCCGAGATATTTTACTTTTGAGTTCTGAGTTTTACCAACCAAGAGTGCATAGGGAGAATCTGCATCCTTAAACATAAGTTAAGGTGAACACTAATATGCAGTTTTCCTCTCTAGCCTCCAAGACTTGAAACTAGTCACCCTAGACTGGGGGAAAAAAAAGAATATGAAAATGAAACAAAGCTGATAATGTGGGTTTCAGAAAAAAGAAGTCTCTTACTCTGGCTCCATGAAATGTGGCAGTTGTGAATAGGAAGATTTATGGATAAATAAACAGAAAACTTGAACAAGTATGGCAAAACTTATGAAGCATGTAATCTAATATAAAATATATACATGGCAACTGGTATCACAAAATCCAGCCATAGCTAGCTGGAAATAATTATTTTTTTGCCGGTCCTGGGGCTTTAACTCAGGGCCAGAGCACTGTTCTTGGGCTTTCTCAAGGCTAAAGCTCTACCACTTGATCCATAGCACCACTTCTGGCTTTTCTATGTATGTGGTACAGAGAAATCAAGTCTGGGTCTCCATGCATGCTAGGCAAGCACACTACCACTAGGCCAAACTTCTGGCCCTGGTAATAATTTTGAATTGTGTTTAGTTACCAACTAGACAATGCTTGATTATATTAGATAGATTAGACACAATATTGGGAAAGGATGATGTCTTTTATTTTTTTAAAATCTGGATATGGGTTTAACCTTCTAGGCTAATGATTCATTATGTCACCCCATACTAGCTACTAAACATTAGGGATTTTTTCTATATAATCCTCAACCCTAACTAGTAAAAAAGTAATTCAATTTAATCAGTTAGGGGTTTTACATCTAAATCAAAACTTCATTTACTTATTTAGTTTTGGTGTTTGTCCTGGGTTTGAAATCAGGGCCTGAGTGTTATTCTTGAATTTTGTTGACTCAAGGCTGGCACTCAACCACTTAGGCCACAGCTCCACTTCTGGCTTTGTTGTTGTTTGGGCCTGGGTGCAGTCCCTGAGCTTTTCAGCTCAAGGATACTACTCTATCACTTGAGCCCAGTGCCTGGGCTGGCTTTGCACTGTGGTCCTCAGATCTCAGCCTCCAGAGTAGCTAGAATTACAGGTGTGAACCACCAGTGCTTGCCTTACTGTTGGCTTTTTGTTGGTTAATTGGGGATAAAAGTCTTATGGACTTCCTCACCTGGGCTGGCTTTGAACCACAGTCCTCAGATCTTACAAGCCAGCACCTAGCTAGAATTTAACTATTTTTTTGCGGGGGGGGGATAGTCTTGGGCTTGGGTTCAGGGCCTGAGCACTATTCTTGGGCTTTCTCAAGGCTAGTGCCCTACCACTTGAGCCACAGCACCACTTCCAGCTTTTTTTTTTCTGTGTATGTGGTACTGAAGAATCGAACCTGGGTCTTCGTGTATGCTTGGCAAGCACTTACCACTAGGTCAGACTCCCAGCCCTTAAATACTTTTTAAAAAGACAAATGGTTACAAGATTATGGATAAACATACAGATTGAAAATCAAGCCAAAAAGGGCAGGAATTAGGCAAGCTTCAGGGCAGCTGAACATCACTATCTGAATTATACGAGGACTGAATCACATAGAAACATACTCATGCTCATTCATTCAGAGCATGATTTGCATTTCATGGAGAGGGACTGGTTCACATGTCTGCCACATGGATAGGGGAATGACTAGGGCCCTTGACTGACAGAGCCACCAAAGCGTAATTTAATGGTACAGAAGGAATGTCTCAAAGGAAACCTGGAATCTATTACCCAGAGAAGGAGGAATTGGTATTACAGAGCTAACCAATAACATATGTTTCTGCAGATTGTACAACATTTTGACATTGGTGCATAAACAACAGGGGTTGCTTTGATACCTATGTAGTCATTCCTGGTGAGTCTTTTTTATCCTCTGTGTTTTCTCGTTCATCTTCCATTTGCACAAAGGATATCAGAATTGTTCTTAAGTGCCAATTGCCTTCCAGAAGGAACAACTTAACAGATCCTAAGATGCTAAGATGGGGTGTGAGCCAAAGGTACTAAGTGCTGAACATTAACACTTGGCAAGTGACCATGAGGTCTCCCTTATGTTGCCACACAGTATATCTCTTCCTAAAAGAGTTGTCTTTCCCAATCAGGTTGAAAAGCAACTCTAACATACCCATCATTTCATTCAGTTTTGTAAATATCTTCTAACAGGATGAGCTTCTGCTTTAAGGGAATCAGCTTCCTTTAATTCATCACTCAGCACTAGGAACCTCTCAGTCCTATTTCACTGAAGTGATGTTAACTTTATATTTAGAGCAAATGACAGGCTTTACTTATTAAACTAAGTGACCACTTACTTTCACTACCAAAGAATAAAAGATGGACAAGTTTCATTAGTTTAAAATTTCCAGTTCTGTAATCATGACACTTTCACCTTAGTTATGCTTCACTTTCTAGTGGGTGAGTCTTCTGAATCAATGTACCAGATCTTCAGGTGAACTAAAGACCTATGAACCACTTTCTATATAAATACATTAATCACACATTTATTTATATCATCTACCAGAAAACAATGATTATAGAACATTCAAGAGTAACTCAAGGACCAATTCATTTACAAAATCAATTTCACGGTTGCATTGTATAATGTACCAATTAGTCTAAATGAATTTAGGCTTGGGGAAACTATTTGTAATTTATAAAATGTATCTCAAGTTAATAGATGTGATGCATAAATAATTCAGCAATGTGTATTTATATTTACATAACTTCTGTAACAGCACTGGAGCTAAGTATTAGATCGGGGGTATGGGGAAGTCTATAAACCATCACTTTCTATTTGCCTCATTGCAAAAAGTACTTGGCAGTAGATGACAGTAGTATCTCTAGCCATCAGCTTTAGCTAATCTAATCTAGATACTTAATACTGGAGAAATTGAAATCAGACTCAACTTGAATACAAACACAACACACCAGCATCACAGGCACAAATTCCAATGCACATACAACTTCCTCAGAGACATGCAGAGAACACAAAAAGAGCTCACCAAGTGAGGCAAAAAGAGTTAATCCCAATTTACATTGAGGGGTGGGGAGACAGGATAAATGAATTATAGGAAGAAATTTTCTGTAAGTTTCATCTTTATATTCATGTCATCATTGTATTCTCGATTGCTTCTAATGTGTTTATTGTATGTTTTTTTTCAGAAAGACAGAAATGGGGATAAAGCATGTGGATAAAATGTCCACATGTCTTTTTTCCCTCTTATAATCTCATGTGGTTGCTGTATCTGACTTTGTTACCTGGTATATTGTAAATATGTTTGTTTATTTTCAATAGGGAAAGGAATAGGAAAAACAAGATGATTGGGAGGGGGTGGGGGGAAAAGGGGACAAAAACTTGACAAGGGGTATCAAGGTTCGAAAGTAATGCACCCATTACTTGACAAATGTAACTGTAACCCCTCTATACATTATCCTGACAATAAAATACAATTCCTTCCTGAGGAATTATATCATTTGAGTACTTCCCTGAATCTACCATATTTCAGGTAATTCACTTGGATTCCTAACTTGAACTGTAGATTTATGTATTTACAGATTCATTCTGGCATCCATATATGAGAGAAAACATACATTCTTTGTCTCTCTTGGATTGACTTATTTCATTTAACATGATTATTTCCAAATCTTTCCACTTTCTTTGCAAAAAATGCAATATCATTCTTTCTAATGGATGAGTAAAATTCCATCACGCATGTGTGTGTATGTGTATGTGTGTACCACCATGTCCTTGTTTCATTCAATTATTGAAGAACATTTGGGCAGATTCTTTATCTTGGTTATGGTGAATAGTGCTTCAATGTACATGGTTGTTCAAGTGGCATTGCTGTATCCTAGCTTGTAATATTCTGAATAAATACCCAAATGGAATGATTGCATGATAAGGTAATTTTATCCTTAGTTTTTTGAGGACCATCCATACTGCTCTCCAGAGTAAAAACAAGTTTACATTTCCACCAACAGTGTATTAAGGTTCCATTTTGTCCAAACCCTTACTAATAGTGTTATTGTTTGTTTCCTTGATGATGGTCATTCTAACTGGAATGAGGTAGAATCTCAGTGTTGTTTTTCCATTTCCTTTATGGCCTGAGATGTTGAGCATTTCTTCACGTCTCTGCCATTTTTACTTCTTCTGAAAAGTGTCTAAATAGCTCTTCTGTCCATTTATTAATTGGGTTGATTCTTAGAGGTTTTAGTTTCCTAAGCTCTCTTTATATTACAGATATTGGATCTCTGTCTGATGTATAGCTGACTAAGATCGTCTTCTATTCTGTAGGCTGCCTTTTTAGCTTATCAACTGTGCCCTTTGCTATACAAAAACCTTTAAGTTTGATGCAATCTCATTTACCAAGGCTTTCTTTGATTTTCTGTGCTTGTGGGTCTTAAAGAGTTCCTACCTGTGCCTAAGGTTTCTCTGAGTCCTGATATTTCTCCTGTTCCTTCCTGCAATAGCTTCATGATTTCCAGTCTTAGTGTGTGTGTGCAGGATCAGAGGATCAGGCGGGTAGACAAATGAAAGGATGAAGGAGGGAATGTAGCTATAAAATTCAATGCATATTCTACAAAATTAAGAAAACTGAGGAAAGAGATGAGGTTGGGAGAGTGGGGGAAGAATGAGGAGTGGGGAGAGATTAATCTGTATGTATTTTATTCACTATACAACTTTGTTGAGTGGTGACTCCTTTACACAATTGCTTAAAGATAAAAATGAAATAACAATAAATAACATTTTAAAAAGAGTTAGGTATTTTATTCCATTTAGGTAACTGTCATTCTTCTTTCTAATGGAAATGTTAGTGTATAACTCATAATGCGCAACCCCAACACAGATGTTGTTCTAGAAAAGGAAGAGTCCTGAATCTTCCACAAGTTGAGTAGTCAGATGTTTCATAGTGGAAAATAAGTCGACAGGTCTACTCCACACGGGATCAGAAGAGTCTTGTTCTGTTCCACTTTTTCTTTTTTCTTTAGAAAGAATTTACAGTGAAATGTAAAACTACAGTCAATTTGTAGAAGAAAAATAATACCAGATTTATTCAGTGTATGATAGAAAACACATGTATGTCAGAGAGAAATTTCATGCTCAGAAACCATGACATTCTGATACTGCTCAGATATTCCTATAAAATTCCTGGAATCTGGGATATGTTAAACACTTCCCAGAAAAAGCTACTGTTAGTGCTAATTATTCTACCTCTTTGGACTTCTTTATATTTTTGATGCTTCAAAGAACACCGGGGAAACATTTCAGTAGATTGTTGGCAATCAGAAAATTGAAATACTAACAAAGTAATCATTGCAAAATCTTGTTTTTCCATGCAAAATCTTGGATTGTTTCAAAATATATCAT
Organism: Megascapheus bottae; assembly: GCF_031878675.1. NCBI lineage: Eukaryota > Metazoa > Chordata > Mammalia > Rodentia > Geomyidae > Megascapheus > Megascapheus bottae. The sequence goes on along the minus strand of NC_143517.1, from coordinate 35,363,558 downwards.
CTTGTCAACTTTATAACTTAGACAGCAATAAAATTCCACTTTGAAACAGCAAAATTGTATGAGGACTAAACAAATTTTAGTAAATGTTTATCTTCACGTTCTTGCATTTTTAGAATCAATGTCATTCATCACAAGCAATTAGCCTTTTCTCAAACTCAAGCTACATTATTTTCATACTGAGGTGGCATTTGTTTTCAGAGTTTCAAGGGTATTTTTGTTTGTTTGATTGTTTTTGCCAATTTTATAAGACCAGTTGTTAGTTACTTCTTTTCTTGTAAAATAAGATGTCAATAAATTTCTCATCTCCTGTTGATGCCACAGACATGGTAGCACCATGCAACCCTAGAGAGATTTGGCTCATGCCTTAGGGTATTTTTTTCTGTAAACCTGGTTTCCTCAGATGAGACTTGCTCTAGTATTAGTTTAGGCAAATAACAGCTAAATAAAAAATTTTCAAGGAGCATCATTATGATTAGGAAAATAACCATCATGAACAAATTAGGTAAACAAAATGATGAACTTCTTTTTTATTCATCCATAATTCTTTTTATTTTTATTATAATTAATAGAAAGATTACATTATATTTACCAGATAGAAGGTGTATTACTTCACAAACATTGATACCCCTTCTCATATATTTGCCCCCATTTCCCCCCTACCCCATCCCCCATTTTGTTTTCCCCCTTCCCTATCCTATTTCAAATAAACAAATAAACATATATACAATATACCAGATAACAAGGTAAGATACTGTAACAATATGAGAATAACCAAGGGACAACAAAAGAGATGAGAAATAACATAGTACATTAAGAACAACAATCTCACATTATATGGCTCTTGTTAAATGATGAACTTTAAAATGAAATCACACCCTGTATAATACTAGCACCAGATATATAGTCACCTTCCAAGAATGAAGTTAATACTGTAAATTCTTTTTTTTAGTTGCTGGACTTGAACTCTAGGCCTGGGCACTGTCCCTGAGCTCTTCAGTTCAAGGCTACCGCTCTACCATGTTGAGCCACAGTGCCACTTCTGGTTTTCTGGTGGTTAATTGGAGATAAGAGTCGCACTGACTTTTGGTGCCCAGTCTAGCTTTGAACCGCAATACTCAGATCTCAGCCTACTGAATAACTCGGATTACAGGAATGAGCCCTTGTACCCGGTACTGTAACTTCTTGACTCTTTAATAATAATATGAATAGGCATAGAGAAAAAAGAATATTCCTTTGAGCAACTTAAAACAATACATATCATCATCTTTCCTTTTTAAATGTTTTCATGGTATAAATATTTGTTCTAAATCTCTTTCCCATTGGTACAAATTGATTGTGTGATTCCCAGGACAAAATAGCTATGTCTCTGTCCAACTCATGAAAGACTGAGGGAAGAACTAGTAGGTAGAAGAAGAAGTAAGGATCAAGAAAGTAAAATGATTCCATGCTCAATACCTGAAGAGCTGTGCCCACTAGAAATGGAGAGTCATCAACTCCATTCCAGAGAATCCTTTGAGTTCTCCAAACCTTGTTTGGGTGCTGAGGAACTGATTGCAATTAGCTGACCTAAAGAACTTGGTAAAGAAATAACACTTGGTCCTATATTTCATTTTTAGTACAGATTCAGTGCCAAATTTCAGGTTCAGTATACATTTAGGCAGGTGAAACATCAGAAATGCAATTATCTGAGTAATTTTGGTACACAGAGTTTGAATTGATCCAGAAATATTCAAATAAATGTGTCCATTATTATAGATAATAACAGTATCTAGAGGCTGGAATGTTGATTTGGTGAATTTCAAAGTTCTTTCTCAGTTCAAAACCTTGTGGTTTTCTGCAGCAGACTGAAAATACTGTGAGCAGATGAAGGAATGATTCTTGAGATTTAGAATATTTGCCTGTGGGATTTATAAAGTTAACTAACTAAGTTACTGCACATAGAAGGATATTCAAGAAATTGTAGGGGGCATGCATGTATGAGAACAAGAGAAATGTACAAAGAACTTAAAAGCTTTGTAAAAATTATCTTTCATATTTTGCATGAAAATGGTTCCGATTTAAATCAGAACTTCTCTTTTAAGTTTATTTCCAGCAGCAGTCCTGATTTTTAACCAATGGCAGAAATGTTTCTTTCCTGTCCTTACTTCACTTCTTTTCTTGGCTTATGGTTCAGATCTACTCGTCTTTACCACATCAAAAGCTGGAGGAATGTGCTCTGGCCTGTGCGTTGACAGACTTAACAAAATAAATACAGGATGCCCAGTTAAATTTGGGTTTCAGGTTTGAAAGTGAATGCTCTTTTAGTATAAGTAGATCTCATGCAATGCTTGGGATGTACTTAAATTGAAAAGAAAATACTATTTATCTAAATTCAAATTTTACTGAGTGCCTATATTTTTTCTGATGGTGCTATTTGGCTTCTGACTGTTCTCACTGTCTGTGAGTGTTCTATGACAAACATTTTCTATAACTTATGTTTCTTGGTGGGGCTTTTCAGCCCTCCATGCTCTTGAGGGCCACTGAGACCTCAGGTTTTTCCCAGATGAAAATCATTCTGCTGCTGGTGATGAATCACAGGAGTCAGACTAGAAATAAATGTTCTTTTTTCATACGTATGGAGACAGAAGATTCCTGTGATGGACATAAAACAATCTGTCATACTGCCTCTCTTGAAAACAAAATACCTTGTTTAGGGTTTTAGATGTCAGGGAAAGAAAAGGAATGAGATCGTGTAAACTCAATCTTCTTCACTAAGGTTTCGCCCCTGAGACCTGAAACCCTTGGATGTGAATTTCACCTGCTCGTTGTAGGAAGGAATACAAGACATTGACCTCTGAACCTTCAGGTCCTCACTTTTAAATTGGAGATGATGACAGATAATAATAGCTACTCCAGAAGAAAGATTTCTTGAAGTAAGACATAAAGTACTAAGCACAGTCACCATGCCAGCTATTGCTATAGCTACTTTAATCATTACCTCTTCTAGCTGGTCACTAACATATGGATGACATTGTGGTAGACAACAGAAAATAAGTTTTAAATATATCACAGGCAGTTCAAAACTAGACTAGTTCTTAAAGAAACAAAGAACAATATAAGCATGTAGTTCCTAAATTCCATGCAAGGGACATAGATAACGGACCTCGACGAAGAAAGGGGCATTGAGCATATCCTTGGAAGCAAGTGGTGAAAGAATAGGATGTCCTTCCTTTTCTCCTGAAAAGATTTCTGTTAACAGGCACCTGCAAATAACTGATTACTGGTTATATCTTTACCTGCCATTTCCTCTAGTATTACCTATAATGCCTTAGGTCTCTTTCCTAGGGAACAAAAATGTTCTCCCTATATTCACTAGTAACTTTCTCCAGATTATATCTGAATGGTACTGTGGTACTGTTGCTTTCTACAGCTTTCCAATTTTTGACCCTTTGTGTTGATGATGGATCCATTACACACACACACACACACACACACACACACACGTGCGCACGCGCGCGTGTGTGCATGTGTGTGTGTGTGTGTGTGTGTGTGTTTGGTGCTCTTTATTACTTGATTGTAAATATCAATCTGGATATTTCTCTCTTTTCTTGTGGGTCATGGGGCCTTGAAGTCGATCTGAGCTCTTCAGCTCAGGCCCTACCCCTGGGCTTGTGCAGTTCCTGAGCTCTTCACATCAAGGCTACCACCATACCCTTGAGCCAAGCCCCACATTCCATTTTCTAGAGGTTAATTGGAGATAAGAGTCCCTTTTGTGCTTGGGCTGACTTTGAACATTGATCATCAGATCTCAGCCTCTTGAGTAGCTAAGGTTACAGGCATGAACCACTATGCCCAGCTCTGAGACTACTTTTTTGCTCCTTACTTAATTGTTTTATCTATTGAGTGTACCAGAGACTTTCAATATTTTTACTTTAGAGATAAATAAATAGTCCAGAAAAGAATCATTTGAAACCAAGAGTCTTTTCACTGAGATCTGGTAATGTAATTGAAACATGGAGTTTTGAATAGCTGCAGCTGATTCAATTCCTATTCATTTTCTGACTGCCTACACAAGTAAGGTATTCTCTCCAATGAACATTGTTGTGCTAGTGAAATTAGTATGTTCTTGTTTCTGGACGATTGGGTAAATGCCAGGTAGTGGAATTGCTGGGTCATAGGGGAGCTCTATGTTTAGTCTTTGCTTTCAATAGTGGTTGAACCAGTTTGCACTCCCACCAACAGTGTAGTAGTGATCCCTCCTGGACACATCCCAGCCAGTATCTGTTGTTATTAGATTTCTTGATCATAGCCATTCTAACTTGAGTGAGATAGAATCTCAAAGTTATTTTGATTTGCATTTCTTTTATGGCCAGAGAGGTTGAGCATTTCTTTATGTGTCTATAGGCCATTTTTATATCTTCTTCAGGTCTTTGGCCCATCTTTTAATGGGATGGTTGTCTCATTGGAGATTAGTTTTGGAGTGATTAATTTTTTGAGCTGTTGATATATTTTAGATATGAGGCCTTTGTCTGTTGTATGGTGACTGAATATCTCCCAATCCGTAGGCTTTCTAGTTAGTTTGCTAGCTATGTCCTTTGTCATACAGAAGCTCTGCAGTTCAAAGCAGTTCCACTTATCGAGACTTTCTCTGATTTGGTGTGTTTCTGGGTCCCTCTTAAGAAAATATGAACCTGTGCCAAGGATACCTAGTGTATCTCCTATTCCTTCTTGTAATGTTTTCAGTGTATCAGTTTTTACCTCAAGGTCTTTGATCCATTTGGAGTTTATCCCAGTGCAGGATGACAAATATGGATCCAACTTCAGTTTGCTGCAATTGCTTAACCAGTTCTGCCAGCACCACTTGTTGAAAGAGGCTGTCTTTCTTCTACTCTATTTCTTTGGCTCCCTTATCAAAGATTAGGTGGCCATAGGTTTATGGGTTCCTATCTGGGTTCTCAGTCCTATTCCATTGGTCCTAAGGCCTGTTCTTGTGCGAGTACCAAACTGTATTGGTCACTATAACTCTGTAATAGAGTCTAAAGTTTGGTATTGAAATTCCTCCTGCACTGTTCTTTCTGCTGAGAATTGTTTTTGCTATATGGGGTCTTTTATTATTCCATATGAAAGTTTGGATTGCCTCTTCTATTTCTTTAAAGAATGACATTGGGATATTGATGGGTATTGCATTGAATTTGTAGATAGTCCTTGGCAAGATTGCCATTTTCATGATGTTAATTCTTCCAATCCAGGAGCATGGGAGGTATTTCCATTTCTTCAGTTCTTCTTTGATTTCTGTTTTCAGGGTTTTCAAAGTTTCCTTTTCATCAAAAAGGTCCTTTACATTCTTAGTTAATTCCTAGGTGCTTTATTTTCTTTGTGGCTATTGCAAAGGGAGTTGCTTTTCTGATTGCTGCCTCGTTCCTCTCATTGTTGGCATAAAGGAAGGTAGTTGATTTTGTGGGTTAATTTTATACCCTGCTACCTTGCCAAAGTTTCCAACCAGCTCAAGCAACTTGGGAGTGGAGTCTGTAGGGATCTTTAAATACAGAATCATGTCTTCTACAAAGAGGGATAGTTTCACTTCCTCTTTCCCTATTTGGATTCCCTTTATGCTTGGTTCTTACCTTGTTGCTTTGGCTAGGAATTCTAATACTATGTTAAAGAGGAGAGGAGAGAGTGGGCATCCTTGTCTCGTTTCTGATTTTAGAGGAAATGGCTTTAGATTTTTGCCATTAAGTATATTGTTAGCTGTGGGTTTGTCATACACACTCTTTAATATACTGAGGAATATTCCATTGATTCCTAGTTTCTCCAGACCTTTTAGCATAAAGGGATGTTGAATCTTGTCAAATACCTTTTCTGCATCTATTGAGATGTCCTTGCTCTTGTTGATGTGTTAAATTATGTTAATTGGCTTGCCTATGTTGAACCAGTTTGCATCCCTGTGATGAATCCTATTTGACCATAGAGTATAATTTTTTTTTAATGAGTTGCTGAAGATGGTTGGCCAGTATTTTGTTGGGTCTATAGTTCTCTTTCTTTGATGAATTTCTGTCTGGTTTTGGGATGAGGATTATAGTGGCTTTGTAGAATGAGTTTGGCAAAGAGCCTTCGTTTTTATTTTCATTGAAGAGTTTAAGGAGTATTGGTGTGAGCTCTGCTTTGAAGGCCTTATAGAATTCAGCTGTGAATCCAACTGGCCCTGGGCTTTTCTTGGATGGGAGGTCTCTTAATGCCATTTTTATTTCAGTGCTTGAAATAGGTCTGTTTAGTTGGATTAGGTCTTCTTGGTTCAATGTGCGTATATTAATATTGGCTAGAAATTCATCCATTTCTTCTAGATTCTCAAATTTGTTGGCATAAAGGTTTGAAAAGTATTCCCTCATGATGCTCTGGATCTTGGTAATTTCTGTCATGATACTACCATTTCTCATCTGTGATTTTTTTTTTATTTGGGTGTGCTCCCTTCTTTTTTTGGTAAGATTTGCTAAGGGTCTGTCAATTTTGTTAATTTTTTAATGAACCAACTTCTTTTTTGGTTGATTCTTTCTATAGTATTTTTGTACTCCAATTCATTTAATTCTGCTTTGATTTTAATAATTTGCTTCCTTCTACTGGGTTTAGGCTTGGTTTGTTGCTCTTTTTCCAGGAGCTTAAGGTGTGACATTGAATTGTTGGTTTGCGATTTTTCCAATTTGTTAATGTAAGAACCCAGAGGTATAAATTTTCCTCTGAGTACTGCCTTTGCTGTGTCCCAAAGGAGCTGGTATTTTGTGTACTCCTTTTTGTTAAATTTCATAAACTGTTGAATTTCTGTTCTAATCTCATCGATGACCCATTGGTGCTTCAACAATTTGTTCTTCTATCTACATGAGTTACAGGGTTTTCGTTGGTGGAGATTGGTGTTCAGTTCCAATTTGACGCCCTTGTTGTCTGAGAGAATGCAGGGAATAATTTCAGTGTTTCTGAATCTGCACAGGTTTGCTTTATGCCCTAAAATGTGGTCTATTTTGGGAAATGTTTCATGTGCTGCTAAAAAAATTATATTGTGTTGTTGCTGGGTGAAATAATCTGCAGATGTCTGTTAGATCTAGTTGTTCTATACAATTGTTCAGTTCTGAGGTTTCTCTGTTGAGTTTTTGCCTGGTTGATCTGTCCTTTGGTGAGAGTGGTGTGTTAAAATCACCAACAATCATTGTGTTTCGATCTATGTATGGTTTCAGTGAAAGTAAAGTTTCCTTGATGATCTTCAATTCTCCAGGATTAGGTGTGTAGATATTTAAGATGGTTATGTCCTCCTAGAGGAGAGATCCCTTTATTAGTATGTAATAACCTTCTTTGTTTTTTCTCACTAATTTTAGTTTGAAGTCTATTTTATCTGATATGAGGATGGCAGCTCTAGCCTATTTATGGGGGCTGTTAGCTTGATAAATTTCATTCCAACCTCTTACTTTGAAAAATTGTTTGTTTTGGGGGACAAAATGTGTCTCTTGAAGACAGCAGAATGATGGATCTTGCTTTTTGATCCAACGAGACAGTATATGCTATTTAATTGGATTGTTAAGTCCATTGCAGTTGAGGGTTAGGATTGAAAACTATTTACTAGTTCCTGCCATTTTTTAAAAAGAGCCTGTGGCTTGACAGTACTCACAGTAATTAGCTGGTATGATTTTTGGGTGCCATTTCTTTGTCAGTACCACGTGTGTGTTGGTTTTCAATGTGTAGAACATCTTTGAGAATTTTGTGTAATGCTGGTTTGGTTGTTATGTAATGTTGCAACTTTTCCTTGGAATAGAATGTTTTATTGTGTCCCCAGTTATGAATGAGAGCTTAGCTGTGTACAGTATTCTTGGTTGGTAGTTATTTGTCTTAAGGGCATGACATATATCCTTCCTTTCTCTTCTTGCTTGCATGGTCTCTGCTGAGAAATCTGTGGTTATTCTGATTGGTTTTCCTTTGTAGGTGATTGTTTTCTTCTCCCTGACTGCTTTTAGGATCCTTTCTTTGGTCTCTATTGATCTTGTACAGATTATAATGTGGCATTGGGATGTCTTTTTCTGGTCAGGTGTGTTTGGGGGTTCTGAAAGATTCTTGTATCTTGGTGGGCCTGCCCTTCTGGATATTTGGAAAGTTGTCTGACATGATTCCCTGAAGTATATTTCCAATACCATTGACCTCTTTCTCCAGGCCCTCCTCAATACCAATTAGCCTTAAATTAGGCTTCATAATTTTATCTTGGACCTCTTAAAGCATTCTCTCATATTTCCTAGATTTGGTTTGCTCATTTTTGTTCTTTCTCTATAACATCTAGATTATCTCCAACCCTGGAGATTTTCTCTTCTGCATTGTCTAACCTGCTTGAATACTTTCTACTTTGTTCTTCCTCTCACTACCTTCCAAATGGTCATTTTTGATTACTTGCATCACTTGTTTTAGATGGTTTATGGATTTCTTTAACTCCTTGATTTCCATTTGAGTGGTCTTTTTGAAGTCCTTTAGCTCAGCAGCTTTACTCTCATTGGACATTTGTTGGAGTTCGATCAGCTTTTAGTTTGTGGATTCTATGAAATTGTCCCTTTTTCTTTGTCTTGCTTCCTCACGTTCATTTATATAATTTTTTAAGGCCTCCTTTATGGTTTCCTCAGGTTCATGTGTCCTCTTTTGTATGGTTTCCTCTTGTTTAGATATGGCTTCCTCTCGTCCACGTAGCTCTTTCTGTATGTTTTCAAACTTTTCATTACCATGTTTATCAATTGCATTTGTGTAGCATTTACGGGACTCTCCTCTAGTTTTGCTATTGACTGCTCCATTACCTGTTCATATTGGATGGGAGATGGTATTCCTTGATTTGCCATTTTTCTTGAGTTTCTTGTTCTGCCCATTTGAAAATGGGAGCAAAATTAATACTGCACAAGATTGCAATTTTTAAGATATAACCAACATAGAGTTCTTTAGCTGGCCAGAGACTAGAAGTTCACAATTTTAGATTGGAATTATCACTCTTTCTCTCTTTTTGTGGGCTTACAGACAAATCTAACACTACCACTGATCACCATTTTATGATAATAAAAAAAACCCTCAATCCAGTCTCTATGATATTTAAGTCACTCTGGACCTACAGCAAAATTGAACCCCTAGATATACTAGATATACAGTATTGCTCAATAACCATCAACTGTAGTTCCATGCATTATAAATGTTGAAGGATGCACACAGGGCCAGAGATAGAAAAATAGTATGAGAGACAAGAGGGGAGGTAAGAAAAGAGTAATGTAGGAATGTAAGATTAATATAGCAATGTAGGAAAGGGATAGCATAAGGATAACTTACCTAAGGTGATAGAAAGTTAAAATAGTTTACAAAATTTAGAAAAAATAAGATAAAACTTATAAAAGATGAGAAAAGTAATAAGAAGTATATATAAAGAAAAGAGGAATGTACATATAGGAGAGATCAATACTAAATTTTTTTTAAAGTAATAAAAAAAGGAAAAGAAAAAAGGTCAGGGCATGGCCCACAAAATTGTGAGTTCTTTAGAGAAGAAATACTAGGGTTAAGAACCCACAGATTAAAAAGCAGGTTACTGTATCAATAAAAACATAATTTGTATACAGTCTGTACACAGTGCTGTCACTGGGTTTCTGGGAATGACCACAATGACAGAAGAAAAGTGGGAAAAAATGGAAAGAAGAATTATAACATTAAAAAAAATAAGCATGGAGGTAAAATGGTAAAAAAAAAAAAAAGAACATTTAAAAATGCAAATGAAAAAAGGTAGTAAAAAAAAGGGGGGTATTCTTGTTTGTTTTGGGGTGGCGGGTGGGAAACTTGTGTCTCCAAAGAGTCTTTTTCTCCTGCGATTTGACTTTGTGGTTTTTCTGATCAGTTTGTTTGATTGGGCAGAAAAAAAAAGCTGGTGGAGCTGCCAGTGGCTTTGTTTTCCAGGAGCACGGCCCTGCCCAAGAGGACAAACTTCCACTAGCGCTAGGGGCAGATGTCCGGCTAAGCTGCCTCTGGGAAATCCTTTGTCCTTTTGAATGATGGCGCTGCCAGCACCACTTCTCAGGCTCCAGTTGGTTTGGCAGGGTCTTTGCCAGCAGTCAAGATGGCGCTGTTCTCGGCTGGTGGGCGAGGGGATTCCTTTCCAATGCTGATCCACGAGCAGAAGTGGAAATTTCTCCTAGAAGGTACTCACAAATTGCTGGGATTTCTAGTCCTGTGAAGCTGGCAGGTCCGCGCCACAGCCGGGTGACGGCTCTGGGCTTGTGCAGGCTCTGTGTGGCTCTGTCTGGAGCCGGCAGGTCTGTGCCACCGAGAAGCACTGTCTGCTCAGGTTCAGGAGAGAGGCTTTGTCTCCGCAGCAGCTCCAAGCGGCCGCTCCAGGCTGTCTTCTTGCGCCACCGGTTTCCAGCCTTTCTCTGGCCTCTCTGGCTGAGATCTCTATGGGGCTAAAGCTTACTTAGGATGGATCTTTGGGTATGAACTTTCCCCTGTGATGCTAGAACTGGTATCTGGCAAGAGCTCAGAAACACTCACACTGAACTTCCGCCATCTTCTGCCGATCTCTACAGTACTTCTTGAACAGTCAATAGCTTCTATCATCCTCCCCATCCTATCTGTCCACTCCTGCTAGATTCATTTTACATTTCTTTATTACATATGTACATTGAGTACTCTGGTCCTATTTTGTTCCTTGCTCCATTTTTTAATTTATCAATTCCTTTTTCATTATCCTACCTTACAATTTAATTTCAGCATCTTGATACTTTTACTTCCTTTTATTGTAACTTCTTCACTTATTGAACAAATATTATTGTTTATTCTACATGAATTATTTTGTTCCCTTAAAAAAGTTCCTTTCTAGAAAATCATGAAAACAGTTCAATCACCATTATCTCTACGCATCCTAATTATAGAGAAATGTAGAGCAATAGTCTGGTAATATGGCATATTGAGAATGCTGGTAAGCCTATATTCTTAAACCAATATTGACTTTATGAAATTGGAGTGGATACAAAATAAGCATTGTATTGAACCCTGAGTAAGGTTGACAGATGTCCACTCAACTAAATTAGTATTTCTAACTTAATTGGATCATTTGGCAAGATTTGTTGGCTGGCCTCTATGGTCCCTACTGCCCTGTTCCAAAAAGTATATTATTGCAATGTCACTTTAGTAATTATTGAGAAATGGTAAGATTTCTGGTTTTCTGTTTTCTTGCTTTTTTTTTTAAATGAAATCCAGTGACCTGCTCTTGCCATTTTGTGAAATGAGCAAGCACCAGGGCCAAAATGGTGAATACCAGAGGAAAAGGTGGTGTCAGAGGTGTGAGGACTTGGAGAAGGAGAGTGGCAGGGGCATTTTCTGATTTACTAGTATAGGAATTGTAGGGATAGCCTTAAAATATCAAAGCAAGTCTATTTTTTCCAGCTAGTAAAAAGTAAACAAATCCTTCCAAAGCACCGACCATGCGTCTATTCTCTGGGCTCAAGGGTGAATAAAACATAAATCATGTCCTTCATTCAAGTTCACATGTAGCAAAAGAATATCTTAATGATATCAGATTAATAAACTGGCCAATAGTAAGAGACTTGTTATAGGGAGCTAATAAATCAATAGAACTGATTGATATAAATAACATAATTTTTAGAAAAAATTAAAACTCACACATGAATAAAGTGAAACATGAGGCTTTGTCCAAATAAGATTTGGACATTAATAAACAAAAAAGTAATTGTTGATCAATTGATTATTTTAAATAAGACAACTTAAAATGAATCAACTATAAAATACAACTATGAATGATCTTTTAAAAAATGGAAGTGAAATCTTGGAACTGGAACTAGGAAAGGTTTATTAGACTTGGCACTAAGAACATAACACAAAATTAGGAAAATGAATAGGATTTATCACAGTTCATAACTGTGCTTTATTAATGCTTTCATGAAGAAAATGAAGCTGCAAGCTACAGACTGGATAGATAGATAAAACATGTATATTTATACATACGTACAGGTATATCCCTTTATCTTTATATATATATATATATATACCTATATGTATATATACCTATATGTATATATTCAAAGTGTAAATCCAATTAAGAACTAATTTCTAGAAAATATAAGGAACTCTCAAAACTGAGCAGTAGACAAACAGAATTCAATTAGGAAATGATCAAAAGACATGGGCTACTTATCCTCTGAAGAATATATACAGATGGCAAGTAAACACATGAAAAGATGCTAAATATCATTATCCATTAGGGAAATGCAAATTAAAATCACACTGGAATACCACCATACATATATGAACATGACTAAATTAAAACCACTGACAAAGCAAAGAAAGAAGGCTTGAGTTTGAGAAATACCTTGCACACATTGCTGATAGATTTGCAAAATGGTACAACCACTCTGGAAAGCACTGTGTCAAGTTCTTTGTGTGTGTGTGTGTGTGTGTGTGTGTGTGTGTGTGTGTGTGTGTGTGTGTGTGTATGTGTGTGATGGGGCTTGAACTCTGCCTGGGGGCTGGCCCTGAGCTCTTCAGCTCAAGGCTACTGCCGCCTGGCTTGTGACAAGTTCTTATATACATAAACCCATAGCCACCACCCTACCAAAAATGTTTACTTTTGGGTATTCATCTCAGAGAAATGAAAAGTATGCTAACGCAAATGTATGTAGACAAATGTTTTATAGTAGCTTTATTCATAATAGCCCCCAACAGGAAACAACTCCAATGTCCTTCAATCAGTGAGTGGTTAAAAGGAAACACAATGTCATGGAATACTACTCAGACTGAAAAAGGAATAAGTTATTGAAGTGTACAACACCCTGGGTGAATTTCTAGAGAATTGTGATGAATAGAATAAAACAAGAATATATATATATATATATAAATTATATTTATATGCTATTGTCAAAATGATCAACTTAAAGAATGAAGTATGGTTTATAGATGGCCTGGGGCTAGGGAGTGGTGAAATGAGAAGGAAACAGATGTGATAACACAGGGCAGTATCGGGTCCTTGAACTGATGGAAACATTCAGTATTCTTGCTTAATCAAGTGTCAGAATCGGGTTATAATATTATGGGCTTGCAAGGTATTCCAGTGGATAGGAGAAATTTTCTGCACTATTTCTTAACACTGTGTACAAAACTACAATTATTTCAACCACTCCCTCCAAAAATCTTTGATAAAACTTTAAAATCTATTGCATTGAAATGTGTAGAAGGGACTGAGATTTTGGTGGCCCTTTACATTTTATGCCTGAGACATGCCTGAATTCACCTTGTCCTTGCTCTGGAAATCTGAGTAAATGCTGCTGATAGCTAAGTCAAGGTGGTTTGGGGAACCCAAAGGCACTGTCAAAAGGGCCTAAGGAGTTCTTCCCTTGCTTATGGTGATAGATGTAGTATCTACTTTAAGATACTTAGGGAAATGAGACAAGAAAGATAGATAGGGCAGGAGACTAGAAACTAGAACAATTCAGGAAAAGCTTATGAGAAAGACTGAAAACAAAATGTCCTCCCAGCTCTCATAGGGAAGAACAAAGGAAGGATGCTATAGCTGGTGTGGTGCCACACACCTGTGATCCCAGCACTGGGAAGGTGAAGGAGGGTGATCAAGAGTTTGAAGCCAATCTGACTACCCTATGAGACCTTGTGTTAAATAAAAGGCAGGGGTGGGAGTGGGGGAGGGGTGTATGCTATTGGAAATGAAAAAGGTGGGATATTATTCAAATATAGATATTTAGAGGAGTGAAACAAAACAAGGTTTCTGTTGTTTCCTTTCATCACTTCCTCCCCTCCTGCTGTGAAATTTAGCCATGAGGAATCTCTGCATGCTAATGTCTCAGTATTTGACACAGCAAGTGATAATTGCACAGTGGCCGATTGATTTCTGACTCATCTCTTTGCCAATTCACTCTGTAACTTTGCATTCATTCTTAGCCCTAAAGAGTGGGGACTACCTTCACTCATTAGATAATAAAGTTTAGTCATGCAGCTTCAAATAAAATAAGCAAGGAGCAGATGGCCAAAGGACAGAATGAAGTGTGTTTAATCTGTTCATGTTTGTAAGGAAGCAATTGTCTTCTTAGCTCCAGAAAACAGAGCAAGGCAAACCATACAGCTTCTTCTTTCTTGGGTACATATGACACTGTTTACATGCAACATGTGGAGCTGGGGGTGACGACCCTCCTTTTGCTGAATTCTCTTTCTTGGAACCAAGAAATAAAGGTGCCCTGCTTTTCCCACTAGGCAATCATGAAGAGAGGTTTTCTGTGACCAACAATTTTGAAAAGAATGATCATACCCAGAGAAAACCAATATTGGACAGGGAAACTTCCAAGGACCTAGGATGGTCATCTGTAATAAAAGAACTGCTAGGACTAGTGTTAAGTAGTGCAGTGGGGGCTGTGAGGCAGCAGCCTCAGGAAAGAAAAAGCAAGGTGGAAAGGAACATCAAGGAGATGTTAGTCCAATTAGGCTCAGTGAGCACCACTGTCATGCTGGAGAAACACTGTGAAAAAATGAATTAGTCTAGCTTGAGCCCTCTGCTCAGAGCTTCTTATTCCAGTTCAAATGGTGCCTGAATCTATTTTAATGATGTGTCCATTGCCTTTTGCTGATTGCCAGGGTAGGAAGGATAGAGTGGAAATCTGTGTGAGAATGAAATAGGACTGAGACTTTTCAAATTCTCATTTGAAAAAATGAGGGGAGGGGCCGGGAGTTTGGCCTAGTGGTTAAAGTGCTTGCCTAGCATGCACGAAGACCCAGGTTCGATTCCTTGGTACCACATACATAGACAAAAGCCGGAAATGGTGCTGAGGCTCAAGTGGTAGAGTGCTAGCCTTGAGAAAGTCCAAGGACAGCGCTCAGGCCTTGAGCTCAAGCCCAGGACTGGCAAAAAAAAAAAAAAAAAAAGAAGATTAAAAGAAAAAATGAGGGGATTTGAGAGGAGAGGAGATATTTGAAAACAGCTGAAAGTGAGTTGTAGACTGTATCCTTGTTTCTTTGTTTAATCATGGGATAGGGAAACATCACAGGGTCTCTGTGTTATTTAAAATGAATGCATATAAATAGATAGAACTTGGAGAGATTAAAAGACAACTGACCATGTCTGGACTATCTTTCCATGGTCCCAAATCCTTGAGGAGTATAAATTCCAAAGAGGGACAGATGCTACTTGAACTTCCAAGAGATGATAGCCATTTCCTCCCGTATATACATGATCTTCTTGTCTTCTAATGTTGTGAGTCAGGGTCAGGGAAAGAGTAAGGAATGCAAAAAAGGGGGAAAAAAGGCTCTCATTATTACACATCTATTCTTTTTTTTTCTTTAGTTCCATCTTCTCTGTGACATGGTGTATACCTCTTAACACATAACTCTTCCACTCTTGTCTTTTTTCCTTTCATTTTTGTGTGGTTGGTTTTGAGCTAAGAGTCTTACACACATTGCCCTTGAATTTGTGATTCTTTTGTGTCAGCCTCAAAATGCTGGAATTACATGACTATGACACAATACCTAGCTTATTTATTTGCTTTTATTCATATTTGGCTTTATGATCTCATTTTCACTGACCTCATTTGTTCATTCCCTGTATCAACTGGATTAACAAAATAAGCAAAAGTGTCACAGTTGCTTTTGTCATGGGACTTATTGTCAAGTAGGGGACCAGATCTACATTAAAGTGCTTTAACGATGAAAACTTTCTTACCATAACATAATTTCTTAGATTATGGCATGTGCTCCAATGGTTTCATTTGAGAATAAGTAATCTCAGGAGTTCACTGCCAAAGTAGATTTTCTTCATAAAAAATACAAATGGCAAGACTACAAGATGGATTATTTTCAGAGAACAAAGTATGAGATGTTTAAAAATGAGGTTCTTATAAATGGCAGCTGTATTCTAAGCACTACAAGTTGAAATAGTCAATGGCATAACAATATTAGAGATTAAAAACTGATCATTGTATCTGTGAACATGCAGAGGAAAGACAAAAAGTGGGTCAGTACTGGGAGAACAAAACTGATGTTCAAAGGGCACAACAATGAAGAATGCTGACTGAGTACCACCATTTGCCTGCACCAGAGCCATTCCATTTTAGGGAAGGAGAAGATAGGAAATTCACGTGCTTTGGCCATCAGGTAGCAAAGCTGGGTTCTATGTCCCAATCACAGGAATTTTGTACTTCTAGTAAGGTTCCTGCCCAGTGGTCAGTGGACTCAGCATCTTCCAAAAGTAGATTTTGCATTGCAAAGGCAATCCTTAAATAAATCTAGTTTTAAGGACTCTTGTATCCAGGCTTCAACTGCTCTAAGTTGAAGTACACTGTCTTAGTATACTGTCTAACCTCACAATTGTTTTAAACTTTTCCTTTTCCTACCTGTGGCCTTTGTTACATCTGCATTCCATGAAAAAGTGGGAATGCACAAGTAATCAGAACCTAGAGATTCCAAGATTTGAACTTTTATACATATGTTTTCATCACCATGGTGTTGTGTGAAACAGATTTATTTTTTCTTTGTACAGATAATTTGAAGCTCACCGATACTGAAGTAGCTAGTCCAAGATTACAGAATTATTGTAGAGTAGAATTAAGATTCAGATTCAGCAGGGCTCATTGTTTTCCTATTTTCCTATTTCTTACAAACATCTACCTCTATAGAGCCCACTGTTTTGAAGTGAGCCAATTGGTTCATAAGGAGTCTCTGAAGACTCTGAATGGAGAAGGACTAGGAAGACATCAAGTGACTCTGCATGTCTCCGGGTTGTCCTATATGGCTCAATTCTAGAGCTTCTAGAAGAGGATAGCTCCTAAGATAAATGGTATATATTTTTTAAAACTCCCAACCTATTTATGCACACTGGAAATACCCCCTGCATGTATTTGCAAAGTCCCCGGAATGAGTGTACCCTCAGAAGGAAATAAGACCTTTAAAAAGGAATAGAGACATGATCTTTGTTTTTGGGGGGGATGTAATCTATTATTTCATATTTTCATTTAATAAAGTAGACTTTAAATGATTTCAAAATTAAAAGGGGCTGAAAATACAGTTGAAAGAAATAAATTTTAAATAAATTCAATCATTCCAAGTCTATCTCCCCCAGGTCAGCATTGGAAAGATTTTCCTATTGATGCTTTTGCATTAAACACACACACACACACACACACTCACACACTCACACTCTCACATACACACACATACACACATACACATACTGTTTTTTTGGCAGAATATAAAATCACATGGAAATTATTTTATAACAAGTTATTTTTTCACAATAAATTGTGAATATATGTACATATTAATGAACAATGATATAGCTTTAATAGCATGGAAAATTAATCTCTACCCAGATAGATGCCAGTAGTTATGTTTTTTAAATCTGTTGTTTCCTCTCTCCTATCCCCCACCGCCAAAATTCAGGCCCATCCATGAGTAATGTAGTATCTGATGAGCTGAAGTATTTAGTAAGCTAATGTTCACTGTCCACAGCAGGCGGCTCACACAGCTTGGCTGATGAGAAATGAACTGCCTGAAGCGATCTTTTAATGGCAACTAATTTCCCATATTTGATTCTCAGCTTAGCCGACTAATATCTAGTTCAAGCGTGACAAGGCATTCACAGTTTCTTTTGAAAGTTCTCTATCTGAGGAGCCAAACAATGAGTTCAGGGCCATAGTGACCTTCTGAGATTTTAGCTTAGCTATTCCAGACCCAGCGTGGTCAGCCAGGGTCAGTGATCTTATAAGAAAAAGTTAAAGAATGAATGACTTTATATTAAACAATCTTTAATTCTATTTTCTCTTTTTTAATCCAAATTATATTCAGATGAGTTGTTGATGAGCATTACTGACGAAAATTACAAAGTTTATAAATGTCAATGGAGACATTCAGATAAATCATATAACTAAACTCTTAATATTTATTTTCATTCTGCCTCCTCCAAATGGTTTTGAATAAGTTGCTCTTTTTATTTCTTAATACACTTAAGATATCTAATATGTATTAAGCTCTTTCGTCCTTGCCTTAAACAAATCCTATTACTCTGTGATTCTATCCCATTACACAGTGATTATTGAACAAGGCTCAACTTAATTGGATATGATCATGTCTTGGTAATATAGAATTTTCCAGGAAAGCTACTGTTTGTGGTTATCCTGTATAGTTCTATTGTGGCTGTATTTTATATTACATTTTTAATAAAAGATTGTTACATGGCTACTTTAATAGTTGTTTTAAACATTTCTAAAATTTTAGTAGTCACAGTATGCTCTAATGTTCATCTTAATTCCTGCACTTATTTGTAGGTGCATACGAGTGTGATGTGTGCATGTGCATACATGCTGAAGGTTTTTGTATTATAGGGAGACAATGCCACCTCCTAAATCCCCACCTCTGTTTCATATTCCTGGTTTCTGGAAGACAGAATTTTATTTTGTATTAGATTTCCATTGTTCTATCTGTGACCAATTACACCACTGTATTTACACTTCAGTGAGTGACGAAGTCTCAAACAGTGCTGTCAATCACTTGCAAAAGCCAAGCTATATAAGAAGCTTCCCCCGCCTGCAGAAGAAGCGGCCTACAGTCTTTGGACAAGAATCCATAGATTCTTACCCTACACAAAGGCATGAGTGTGTTTTTGTTCTTGGGATATTACTGAATTATCTTCCCCACACACCTAGACTTGAATGGTTCACTCCAGTTCTTTTAAGGAATAGGCAATACCATTCACTGGTGACTCTAGAGAAACAATGTCTAAAATTTTCCATGAAGCAGCTGACCTAGTCTCAGACTCAAGGATTCATCAACAGAGGAGCTATCTAACATGGAAATTTTTGTTATTCTTTGAAACTCAAGAATCTCGTTATTTCTCTAGAAGATCTTCCATGTGGTGCAAAATCACATCCCAGTGGTTGTGGGAAAAGGCTCAAGCTCAATAAGCCTGGTTTTGAAATTCAGTTTTTGTATGCTGTCTTGCTTTGAAGTTGGTGATTAGGTGTCCTTTCAAAGTTTAGTCCTTCAATCAGCAAACAATGAGAAAAATAATACCAGCTGTCAAAATATAAAGCAGTCATGAGGAATAAATTATATAAAGCATTATCTTAGATAAGTGTTGGAAGCATAATGTATTATTAATGACTATTGAAGTTACTGTATTGCTATTTTTAGGCCTGTACAAAGCCTAGCCAATATAGGCATAATTTTTACAATAAAGGATTTTATCTTCCTGTCATAAACTATGACCTACCAACATTCTATCTCAGTTCACAGTTTCACCTCTAATGGCCACCAGCACTCTGATCACAGATAATAAAATATCTTAGAGGCCGGGCGCTGGTGGCGCACACGTGGAATCCTAGCTATTCAGGAGGCTGAGATCTGAGGATCATGATTCAAAGCCAGCCTGGGCATGAAAGTCCTTGAGACTCTTATCTCCTATTAACCACCAGAAAACCAGAAGCAGTGTTGTGGCACTAGCATTGAGCTGAAGAGCTCAGGGACAGTGCCCAGGCACAAGACTTCAAGCGCCATGACCAACAAAATCAAATCTTAGAAAAGCTGTCTTACTGTTTCTTTGATGGTTTGATTTGGTTTGGTTTTAGCTGTATCTCTAGTGAGAGTAAATTATTGCACATTTACAGTACCTTTTTAGCTAATAGATAATGATAACAGCAGGGAAATTAATTGCTTTAAAAAGTGGCAAAGATTGTTGGGGAAAAGGAGGACTGGTGCTAAATATTTTTGAGGGGAAGGAGTAAACACTTGATGACTGTAGATGACATTAGCAGATTAATAGTCTGTGTGGTTGAACTACTACTTAACTGTCTTTTTTTTTTTTTTTTTTTGCCAGTCCTGGGCTTGAGCTCAGGGCCTAAGCACTGTCCTCGAACTTTTCAAAGCTAAGAGCTCTACCACTTGGGCCTCAGTACCACTTCCGGCTCTTTTCTATGTATGTGGTACCAAGGAATTGAACCTGGATCTTCGTGCATGCTAGACAAGCATTCTACCACTAGGCCAAATTCCCAGCCCCATAACTGCCTTTTTAAAAAATTTGATACTGTCCGATACGAAAGCCATTCATCACATGTGGCTCTTAAATTCTATATTTAAGAAATTAGAGTTCATTATGCTTATTATTTCAGTTACTGAATTTCCATTAACTATACTTGACGTACTCACTAGCCACATGTAGCTAGTTCTATCAAACTGGACAGTGCCAGTGATGGAATTTTCATTCTCACATGATTTCCTAGAGTACAAGGAGACTATAGTCAACGTCCTGGTGGGCTCTAGATCTTCCGTATTGTTCTACAGTATCTACACCACTTAAAGTGGCCTGGAGTTTGCAACTTTTCAAATTTAGCAAAGGATGGGGTGGTCTAATAGACCAGCACTTACAGACATCCTCTAGGCAGAAATGACAGAGGAGTTCTCAGTATGGACACTTCTAATACAAGGGCAACAATTAATAACCAGATTCCACTTCTAGATGAGGAAGACTATTAGCCCAATCCCCAAGAATTATTATTTAGTATCTTTAACTGGCTTGCCTAACTTTGGATATATAGAATTTATGGACAGTATCTCTGTGAAATGTTAATTGAAGCTTCTTGATGACTAAGTGTTTATTTTCTCCCCATAAACTTTGATGTGTTATAACTTGAATAATAAATATAAAATAACAAATATTTTTGTCAGTGTGTGGTTAGAGAGTACATTTCCTTTGGGGGCTGATGATGTGGCATACATTAGTATCAACATATCATTCATGGACCCACAGTGTTAATAACAATTTCGTAGATATAGCTACCGTTATTTTATTTTTCCAAACCAGGATACCATGGATACAGCACTAAAAGTTCCTTTGTCCTATTATCTCTCAAAAGCTCACCTGGCATATGCCAATCAGGTAATTGCTTGTGCAAATGGATCATTAGGTACACAATTACCTCATTTGAAACACAAATTCAGGGCTGAGTGGAAGCAGTCCCTGCATGCTCGATTTTGTGTGTACTAATCATTACACTCAATATGGAAAAATTAGGCCATAAATATGTTTCCCACCTATGGCTTTCTGTTTTCTTCTCTGATGGTATTACTAAAAAAATCAAACAAACATGATGTGTTTTCTGGACATAAACAATTAGTCACTTTCCGCCATGGTGACTGAAGTAAACACATACATAAAACCACGTTGTGTAAGCAAACTTCATCACATTCCACACAGACAGGGTAGTTCTTTTTTTCCCCAGGCTTAGGCTGACATTTTGTTTCATAATTGTTTGCATGGAAATGATGAAGGCTTTATTTTACTTTATTTTTTTCCTTTCCAAATACATTTGGCAAAATCTTCCAAGCTGTCTTCTATAAGACAGAATATTGTCCCTGGCCCATTTATATGCTAATTGCTGAAGTGTTACCTTTTACTGACAAGTATTTACATGTTAATTAACTTTGGGAGGAGGGTTAGAAATACTAGTTTGCCCTGTTTAAAGTGATAAAGGAGATGCTCTTTCCTTTCAACAAGAGAACAAAGACAGTATCATAAAAGGAAATTATTTAATTACCTCCTCCTAAGAATTAGAACTATATTTCCCAACCTTTCTCTCCACAGAAAAGTTCTCCAGATTGTGACCAGAGGCACAAAAGGAGCAGGGAATAAATATTCCTCCCTTTGATCTGAGTTCCAGGTGAACACATCTGGTGTAAGGAATCTAGGTCAGTGAGTGGGAAGGAAGAAAAAAAAAACAGAAAGGAATGAAAAAGAAGAGCAAGCTTGAAAATTATATAATTTTTCCTTGGAAATGCTTGAGAATAAACTGATTCTATGACATTCTAGATGAATGAATTAGAAATAGTTTCTGGCCTCTTATCTCTGCGGTGTGGTGATTACTGAAGGGAAGAGAGATAAGAGCTGTGATAGAAAGGTGGTGTGATGAAACTATTTAGGACCGGATAAGAAGTAATCAAAGTAGGTGTCAATATTATTAAAAGAAACAAAACCAAGGGGGAAAAAAAAACCAAGGAGTACTTTGAATTTCATAAGCAAAATAAAAAAAATAATCTTTGCATTCATTCACAGTCCACCAAACTGAAGAGCTGGTAAGTAAAGTTTATTCTTGTCCTCCATGGAAGGATGCCTAAGGGAATAACTGATTGAGCATGGTCAGTAATTCACTCCTCTGTGTCTTGAGAACTCATGAATGTCCATGTCTGCATTAATGGCATTTGTAATAAGTGTTTGTTTTTAAATATTCAGTGTTGGTGAATGTTTGGGTCTGAATAATTTTGAATGGCCAAGCACAAGTGACTCTAGGATCTGACACCATCTCTGCCATCCAAGCACGGCTTACTGCATCTGGATGCTTTATTTCTTTTGTCCCAGTAGTGTCTCTCCACACAGGGATAAACATCCCATTGGCATTTCACTTTGTTGGTTGCTGGACTTGAACTCAGGACGTGGATGCTGTCCCTCACCTCTTCAGCTCAAGGCTAGCACTCTGCCACTTTGAGCTCCAAAGCAACTCTGTCTCAATAGCACTTTGCTGCCAGATTAGACACCACAGTCTCACAGGGACTTTGCTTTGCCCGGGCTGGCTCAAAACTGGTTTTCAGATCAATGAGTCCTACAAAAGTCCACTTTACTCCAATTAGAAGCAACAAGGTGGTCAACTCAGAAATAGTCTCTAAGCATGATCTTACCTGGAACTTGGTGAGTGCCAAAATTACATCTGAATGAGGATCTGCTATCCTTCTCCATAGGCCTGCTGGAAATTGCTATGGAAGGGACCCCTTTCTAGACGTCCCCAAAATCCATTCCCTATAGGCATTTCCCATCTTTATGACAAAGGAGGACTTGACCTAAGGTGGGGGCTGCAGAATTCCTGATAACAGCTCAGATTGCAAGAGCAGTTAAACCAGGTGGAGTTACCAGAATTCCTCCTCACCCCACCCCCCTTGGCCTTCCAGGGAATTCCCTCCCCTTCCTTTGTCATCAGAACAGTGCGCCAGAAGCCCACCGCGATGATAGGTCCGTTCAAACAGCAAAGGTGTCAGTGGTTGCCCCAGCCATCAATCAACCATGCTGAATTCCATTGGCCACCTGTGTATGGCCAGCCCAACCACATGGCTGGGGCCTATAAAAGTAGCCTGTAACATTAGGTGGGGTCGCTCTCTCACTCACATCTTAGAGACGGCCCTGACCGATCAGTATGATTCTCCATGCTAGGCGTGGAATAAAACTGTTTAACTTCCGCTTTTGTGTCAGGCTCGTTCCTTTGATCACGGACCCTAACAGCTATAAAGTAACTTACAAGAGAAAACTGAAATAGCAATTAAGCAATCATTTTGGTAGTCCTAATTTTCCTTGTTTTCTTTCTTGAAACAAAACTTTAGGACAACTTTACTTTTAACTTTTGTTCAGAAACCCATTTCTAATTTTCTTTAAAACTTTTACTGGTATTTGCTTAGATATTAAACACTTTAGCCTTTATTTGCATTTGAAGAACCTTTAAGGGCTCAAGGCACTCCCTTTGCCTTCAGGCCTCCTAGGGCTCAAGCAGTCCCTTTTCTCCAGGTCTCCTTGGGCTCAAGGAACGCCCTTTGCCTTCAGGCCTCCTTTTAGAAGAGGCAGGTTTTTGTTTTTTTGTTTTTTTTCTCTGCGGTTTAGGTTACTGCCTAGAACTCCAATAACAGTTTAAACTCCAGTAAGTTTTTCCTTAATGCAAGAACTACAATCATCAGTGCACCAAAAGTCCAGACATAGTTTCCTTCTTTTCTAAAATATATCCAACTGCGAAGTAGTATGAAACCAAATCATAAGGAGATAAACTTTTAAACATTCCTTTTAAAACCCTCCTCCCCAATTTAATGCATTTTAAGTGGCAGTTTAAGAAACAGTATATTTTACCATCAGATTTTCAGTGTCAGTCTGCAAGGAAAAAGGACGAAGTTGATCCACTCAGTCCATCTGACCAGGTTTAGTGAACAGTCTTCATGGCAGCTTATTTTCTTTCAACAGCGTGGACCCTTCCTTAGGGCCTTTTCCACCATGGGAACCCAGAGCTGCACCTTAGTCAGTTCACCTCTCACCCCCAAAAATGGTCACACAGGACTATCCTAAGTTTTGCCGTCCTTTCTCTTGGCATTTGATTACCTAAACAATTTTAAAAGACAGGCAAAGTTTCTGACACTGATAAATAGATTCACATTTAAATCTCTAATACATGTCTCCAAACTTTAACTTAAGGAAATAAATTCCAAATTCTCTAATGCCTGTGGGCTAAACAGGATACAATGTTTATAATGTAAACAGCTCTATGCTTTACAACACCAGATTTTTAATGCAGATTTTAGAAACTTTAGAAGGATCCTTTTAAGTAGTTCCTCTTTAAAACAATGCAATGATCCTTTGAAGATGTTTGAACTTCTCAAACCTAATGATTTTCTTGAATTTTAGACTTAGATTTGCCCAATTGCATTTCAAGTTTAAACTCACCCATTGTTTTCCACAGCATGCTGACAATTTAATCTTGAACATGTTCACTCACTCATTCACACACATTCATACTCAAAGATCTTAAAGCACGCAAAATTAATATCGGCTGTTCATTTTCCGGAAGCTTTAGTGTCAAGAGAGTTTTGCCAATCTTACTTTTGTAGGTAAGAACCAGGTTCAAAACAAAAACCTTTACAAGGCAATTTAGTTGAAATTATTATTTGGTGGGAGTCTTCCAGTGCCAGATCTAGCCCACCTAGAGCATGACTCTAGTCATTTTCCCAATTTGGACTAGGCCATCTCACATGACAGTTTATAGGACCAAATTTAAACCTGGGGGAACCAAGACTGATGCTTGTGTCCTGCCACCAATTGTCTCCAGATTGCACAGCTGAGTGGGAGGAGCCATACCAGGCCCCCAGGAATGTCCAAATGGATTTTTGCAAAGACACAGAAAACAAGAATCCATTAGGACTCGTACAGATTTCAAGAACAGGACCAGACAATCACCTCAGGGAACCATAAAACAGGGGCAGAGAAACAGAGACCTTTAAGTGAACCCAAATTTTCTCTTTAGAACCTTAAAACATTGCAAAACCAAGTCTAGGGGAAGATCCTCCGTTGATGCTGCTTGGCTCATCTCTTTATGTTCACCTGTTGTACCCGAATTCCTAGAACCCCGAAAAGACCACCAGAGGCCACAGTCAAAGCTAAAAAGCAAGGGTCGTTTATTACGAGTCTAGGCTCGGACCTCCGCGTACCGGTAACCGGCAATACTAAGAGGCCCAGAACAGGTGGCCAATGGAATTCAACATGGTTGACTGATGGCTGGGGCAACCACTGACACCTTTGCTGTTTGAACGGACCTATCATCATGGTGGGCTTCTGGTGCACTGCTCTGATGACAAAGGAAAGGGAGGGAGTTTCCTGGCAGGCCAAGGGGGGTAAGGTGGGGAGGAATTGGGGCAGTCCCTTTCAGTGAACGTCAGTGGATCTCCAAGTTTCTTTTCTTTTTTTGTTAGTTATGGGGCTTGAACTCTGGGCCTGGGTGCTGTCCAAGAGCTCTTCAGCTCAAGGCCTATGCTCTGCCACTTTGAGCCACAGTACCCCTTCCAGGTTTCTGGTAGATATAAGAGTTTCATGGACTTTTGTGCCAGGGATGGCTTTGAACTATAATCCTCAGACCTCAGCCTCCCATGTAACTAGAATTGCAGGTGTGAGCCACAGGTGTCTGGTTTCCACATTTCTTGTACTTGTCAATCTCTGGATGCACATGCCAGATTGACCACAGAAGCAAATTCTGGAGAGTTTACCTGTTCACTATCTTTAAAATGTATCCAATCATGGTCTCCATTGTTAGTGATTTTGTAGATGACCATACCTTCCTCAAATGTCCTGGTCTCAGTTGACTATTGCCCAGGCTCCACATTATCTTCTACACGCCTATTGTCACTATTGCTCTATGTTCTATGCCTTATGTTCCATTGTTCTATGTTGCTCAGCAAACATTTCCAAGATTTTTTTCCCCATCAAATGTCAGTGTGAGGTATGTGTTACGTGACTGTGTATCTGAGAAATTATGAAGGCATCTGATATGGAAGTTCCACACTTCACCAGTAGGTGATCACTCACAGAGGACAGTACCATGTTAGAAAACAATGTTGTCAGCTGTAAACTTCAGATTTGAGCCATTTCTGATATCTAAATGTTCTGTAGAGGTAAGTAAACCTCACAGCTCTTTTGTTTAACCAAGAGTAACTTAAAAACATGAGACGGGGTATCAACGTTTGAGAAGTGATGTACCCATAACCTGATGAATGTAACTGCAACCCCTCTATATTTTATCCCCACAATAAAATACAACTAAAAAAGATCTGAGCAACTGATGAAGAATCTCCAAGGAAGCTGTTGCATAGGAGAACAAGAGAGACAGAAACTTACATACTTCTTGTTTTATTCTCCAGAAGGGAAGTGGTGAATGGTATGAAAATGATAGTATCAGTGTAGGAGGGGAGTAGAAAATTGTGTCTGTTCTCAGAGAGGAGAGAGGGGAGAGAAAGAGAGAGAGAGAGAGAGAGAGAGAGAGAGAGAGAGAGAGAGAGAGAGAGAGAGAGAGAGAGAGAGAGAGAGGAGGTGCAACAGCGGTGGATAAGAAAGGAACCGCAGGCACCAGTGGCAGATGTCTGCTATTCAAGAAGCTGAGATCTTAGGATCATGGTTTTGAAGACAGCCCAGGCAGGAAAGTTCTTGAGTTTATTTTGTTATTGTTGTGGGGCCTGAATTTGGGGGCTGGGCACTGTCCCTGAACTCTTCAGCTCAATGCTAGTGCTCTACCCCTTGAACCACAGTGCAACTTTCAGTTTTCTGGTGGTTAATTGGAGATAAGAATCTCACATACTGGTTTTGAACTGTGATCCTCAGATCTCAGCTTCCTGACTAGCCAGGATTACAAGTGGGAGCCACCAGCACCCACATCCTTGAGACTTTTTCTTCAACAAATTACTCAGAAAACACTAGAAGTGGCATTGTGGCTCAAGTGATAGAGTGGTAGACTGGAGGAGGAGGAGGAGGAGGAGGAGGAGGAGGAGGAGGAGGAGGAAGAAAAGAAGAAACAGAAGAAGAAGGAGAAGAAGGAGAAGAAGGAGAAGGAGAAGAAGGAGAAGAAGGAGAAGGAGAAGAAGGAGAAGAAGGAGGAGAGGAGAAGGAGAAGAAGAAGAAGGAGAAGAAGGAGAAGGAGAAGAAGGAGAAGAAGGAGAAGGAGAAGAAGGAGAAGAAGGAGAAGAAGGAGAAGGAGAAGGAGAAGAAGGAGAAGGAGAAGAAGGAGAAGAAGGAGGAGAGGAGAAGGAGAAGAAGAAGGAGAAGAAGAAGGAGAAGGAGAAGTAGGAGAAGAAGGAGGAGAAGAGGAAGAGGAAGAGAAAGAGGAAGAAGAAGAAGGAGGAGGAGGAGAAGGAGAAGGAGAAGGAGAAGAGGAAGTGGAAGAGAAAGAGGAAGAAAAAAAGAAGAAGAAGAAGAAGAAGAAGAAGAAGAAGAAGAAGAAGAAGGAGAAGGAGAAGGAGAAGGAGAAGGAGAAGGAGAAGGAGAAGGAGAAGGAGAAGGAGAAGGAGAAGGAGAAGGAGAAGAAGAAGAAGAAGAAGAGGAAGAAGAAGAAGAAGAAGAAGAAGAAGAAGAAGAAGAAGAAGAAGAAGAAGAAGAAGAGGAAGAAGAAGGAGGAGAAGGAGAAGGATCAGCAGCAGCAACAGATTAGGGACAATGCCCACCAGCTTAGGGACAATGCCCAGATCCTGACAAGAAGAGAGAAGGGGTGGGGAGGGAGAAAGGGGGGAAGGGAAGGAGGAGGAAGAGGAGGGGAAGGAGGAGAAGAAGAGAAAGAACAAGGAGAGTCCAAAACAAAAAGTCAATATTTAATTTCAAAATGAGGTCAAAGGTGAAGGATTAGGAGATTACAACCCGTCCTTTTCCTGGGAACCCTGGGAGTTGGAGATAGCTTATTGAGATGACACCTTCCCCCCTTCCTGGAGACCCTGGGAAACAGACCATGGCACTGTGGAGACAATGCTTTTTCCTTTTCCTGAAGATGTTAGGAAACTTTGCTCTGAGAAAAACAAAGTCCATGACTACCCTGGAGTATACCCACACAGGGACCATGTGTCCTTCCCCTTGGGGTGCGGGTGACAGTGACCCAACTCACTCAAAGGAGCTATGAAAGAGGGACTCCAGGAACTTTCATTATGCTAGCCCTCCTTCTTGCTCTCTTGCACAGAGAAGTCTGTATTCTCTTCCTCTTTCTTGCCTAGACAGCAGGTAGATATGATCTCATAATGGCATGAGGTAGGCATCCCAATTGGAAGAACACGTTGGGGGCTTATACCAACCCATCAGTATTTAAGAGACCTTTCCTCAGTTTCTTCTAGCATCTTACTCTTACTTTTAAATAAACTTTGCCACTGCCTCCACATCACCTGTCTTATAATTCTTTGTTTGGTAGAGAGAAAGAATCCGAGGCTGCTAGATATTATCAAAAATAGGAAAGTAATTTCTCATAGAAAACATGATAAAAATCTAGTTTAATGTTTCTACCATTTAAATAATTTTTTTAAAAGTCAAACTCTGGAAATAGCCATCATTTTGCAATGGTTATGTTTTTTGGAAGACTCTATGGTCATAAAGCAACATGATATATAGTAATATAATTTACTTATAAATCCAAGGGTTTTATGAAACTCCAACTTCTGTTCAGTAGAAAAGACTTAATATCAGCTTTTTCTGTAAAAAGGAAGTAATTTTCTGATTTTGTCCCATTCAGAACAGCACTATTGCCCGTTGTTATTGTTGTTGTTTTTCCTTCTTGCACATTTTGTTGGTTTTGAGCCAAAAGAAGAAAAGAGTCTGAGTGCCAGATCTTGGAAGGGTAATTAGGGCTTTTCCTCCAACTGCTGACTGAAAGTAGGCAGTCAGAGTTCTTTCTCTGGGAAGTAGCAATCTGTAAGAGAAGAAAGACCAAGTGGTTTTTTACATTTTTTTAAAGTTTTGTTTTTATGCCAATGTAGTTCTTGCTCTAGCAGTATTTACACCTCTAAAGGGCACTTGTCTAGACACAGAAAGATCCAGAAGGAGATGACATAACTGTCATTCCCATGCTTGGTGGGAAAAACCAATATGGTAGATAGGCATTAAAGAGTAATTGGCGCTGGGTGCAGTGGCTCATGCCTGTAATCCCAGCTACTCGGGAGGCTGAGATCTGAAGATTGCAGTTCAAAGTCAGCCCAGGCATTAAAGAACTTGAGGCCAGGAGTTTGGCCTAGTGGTAGAGTGCTTGCCTAGCATGCACGAATACCCGAGTTCAATTCCTCAGTACAATATACATAGAAAAAAAAAGCTGGAAGTGGTGCTGTGGCTCAAGTGGTAGAGCTCTAGTCTTGAGAAAAGTCCAAGGACAGTGCTCATGCCCTGAATTCAAACCCTACAACTGGAAAAAAAAAAAAAAACAACAACTTGAGACCTTATCTCCAATTAGCCACTAGAAAATGGGAAGTGAGGCTGTGGCTCCAGGGTAGGGTAGCCTTGAGCTGAAGAGCTCAGGGAAAGCATCCAAGCCCAGAGTTCAAGCCCCATGACCCACAAACAACAATTACAAAAACACCGTAATTGGCTAGAGTTGAAATTAAGTGAGAATGGTAACTTGTAAAAAATATATTTACATATTTCTTTCTTTATTTTTTAAAAGCAAATAATTGATGACAAATACCTGTCCTAGATGGCAAGAAAGCATCAGTGAGCAAAATCACCTTGCCCTTATGGAAGTTACAATTTGGGGAACTTATACTTACTTAATCTGCTGTTTTCAGTTTTACTTCATCAAAATACTCTGTAAAACAAGAATTATTACTAGTTAAATCAGGTTATAGTAATTAATTCTAGTTTTATGAGAAAAAAATAATTGATTTGAAGAGCATAAAGCATTTTTTTCCCTTTTAACCACCAGCAGCAAATCTGCCTGGACTTGAGCGTCCTAATTAAATTCTACCTCTTGCTCATGCACTTACTCAAAGTATATTCTATTTACAAACAAAACATCAAGGAGAAAATTCCTCTACTTCTATATAGGATCTCAAACCTAAGAGATGATTGAAACACTGCAAGAACACAGTTTTTAGAAATATTTTATATTCAGAAGGAAAAGGTTTCTGTAGTACCTTGTATTTTGTTAATTTACTCGCATGATCCACACACATAAATATATGCTAGAATCTTCTCACTGTTCGCTTTTTACTTGAAAAATTAAACATTAAAGAAAAGAGGAATTATTAAACTCTTTCTAAGGCTCCAGAAGCTTTTGTCCCCAAATGGGGAGAAAACAGCTTATTCTGTGTCCAGTCAGTAGCTGTAATTATTTAGTAATGATGAAGATGCTGTAAGATATGAAATTCAGGAACAATTGTCCTAATTTTTCAGTAAACATTATTAAGATCTCTATTTCTTAAGTCTTCTATTGTTTAAAATTTTATCTCCTTTCCTTTTGAATGCTAGAGTTAATGACCAGAGTGTTGTTCATGTCAGAATTTTCCCCTTTTATGTAGCCCTTTCAAACCCCACAGCTCACATCCACTTGAAACACACATAATTATAAAAGATGAGAGACCAATTATTATCTTCTTTCCACCCCCATATTCTCACAGGTGCCCAGCGACTTCAAGAGTGTGAGCTCATCACAGGGAAGATTCAGTCTCAGTTCAGCTGCCTCATTTGATCAACTCAAAACTCAGTCTAACAAAAGTGGTCTGCCTAATGAAACTAATTTTCATTTTTTCCTCTTTAGTTTATGCAGAACTGAGAGTTTTAAAAGGACAAAAGAATGAAGTGTAAAGTTGCAATTAAAATTATTTATCTAATCGTTGTGTCTGTACTTTGTTTTAAATTTTGCTACTTGCTCATTTTCTTTCTTTCTTTTTTTTTCCCTGTGCTTTGCTTCTTCTTTCTCTTTGATTTTTCCCATTTAGGCAAAGGGAATTATGAAATCCATGGTTTGTCTGAGTGCTGAGATGGTCTGATAGGCCTACCAGGTTTCAGCTCTACAGTGGCTCAGAATTATATGTATGCACCACCCAGGAGGCTAAACTCGACCCCACCATCTCATAAATCCAGAACACTATCCACAAGGAAAATCTAAGGCAAGTTCAGTCGTGGCAAATCATATATGTATGAATGTTTATAAAGTTATGCAACAGTGTGTAATTATATTTAGATGCTAATTTTTAGTAGGTATTAAGAATTAAAATCCTTGTCTAGGAAAGATCCAGTCCACATTAGCAATTTACTGTTTTGTTCACTGTGACAGAATGAACTGAGTAAACCTTATGCATTTGTTAAGAACCATTTTCCAAATTAGTGAGGTTTCAGTGGATTTAAGGATGCTGTTCCAAAAATCTTTTAATTACAAATAACTGAAAGTTCAAATCCAATGGAATTTTTTTTTTTTTGCCAGTCCTGGGCTTGAGCTCAGGGCCTGAGCACTGTCCTTGGACTTTCTCAAGGCTAGAGCTTTGCCACTTGAGCCTCAGTACCACTTTCGGCTTTTTTCTATGTATGTGGTACCAAGGAATGGAACCCAGGTCTTCCTGCATGTTAGGCAAGCACTCTACCACTAGGCCAAACTCCTGGCCCAATGGACATTCTTTTGATGAAAATAAGAAGGGCTATTTTGAAAAACTAAGAAGTTCTAGTAATGATTATGACACTTAAACAACTTCCCTTTTCCTTTTTTTGTCTTTTCTATGGTCAGATAGCTGCCCACATCTATATAAAGGAACAACATGTCGTGTAGCAGTTTCCTTGGGGAATTTTATGTGGGAAAAACTTTATTTTGAGTGCATAGTTTTAGTGCAGCGTGGTAGGCCTGCAGGGCAGAGCAGAGCAGCTCACCTTGTGGTGGCTGGGGAGTGGAGATGGGAGGAGAACCAGGTATAAATGATAAATGCACTCTCACGACTTCCTTCCTTTAGCCAAGGCTTACTTCCTAATATTTCAGATACCTTCAAATATAGTGCTGAATGGGGACCAAACATGACCACATAAGCCCACAGTTCATAGTTCATGTTCAAAACATTGCACCTTCAGACATGAAGGCCTGGGTACTATTATATTTCTTTATTTGTTTCTGAATCAAACAATCCAATTAATACTTTTCGTTATGAGAGAATGCAAGCTTAAACCTTACTAAAATTTGTTCTCATTTTCCTTTTCTTCTTCCTGATCTTCCTTCCCGATATTCCATTCTTATTATAAAGGTGATGTACAGGGGGTTTACAGTTTCATAAGTCAGTTTTGGACAATATCACCTCTTTCTTTGCCCTCTCCCAGTTTTTCCCTCCTGTCCCCACCCGCAAGTTATATGGCTTGTTTTCAACATAGTATCCAGTGGATATCATTGCTGCAATTGATTTTATCTCCGTTCCACAACTGCAGTCCCTTCAAGAAGCTCAGTCTTCCAGAGTTTGTATTCCAGTAAATTTTTTATTACACTTTGAAATAAAGGCTTTCTTTACTGTAAGGGATCCAAATGACTAGCCTACTTCATTCAGGAAAGGGAAAATGCAATGAGAAAATGCAAATCAATAATTCAACTAATTATATTGCCACAGGATATACTCTATGAAACAAGTTTCCTCTAGAAATATATATATGCATATATTTGTATATACATATGTATATATATGGGTGTGTGTGTTTTCAGTTCCTCAGTTTCCTGCTTTTTTTCGGCCCCAAGGTCTTTCTATAGGTCAACATCTTTATATGGGCTACCTTCTTCTCTTCCTAGTTCTACTCTTATATTACGCTTAATGCTATGCATTCTAATAATTTCAGCTACCTAACCCTGTCTGAATAATCTTAGAATATCCTGTGCTGTTCTTTTAGAGAATATAGAGTTGGTAAACAAATCGCCTATTAATAACCCATGAATGTCTTGTTCCCTGTTAGACAATTGCTGTTGTTGTTACATGGTCAATAGTCATGTTCTAGCTTCAGATTCCATCATAGTACCTATTAAATAATAAGTTTTCCATACATATTTAGTAAGTAAATTCCAATCTTACCTGGTAGACAGAAAAAGACTTCCATGGGAAGAAAAAAAAATAAAATAGAGCACTCAGCATCATACTAGAATTGCTTATTATTTTATTCTCACAGTAACCTAAAATGGTAGATAATATCACCTTTGCTTTGCAGGAAATGAAGCTTCAGAGATTTTTAAACTTTGAGAACAAAGCCATTGGCTACCAAGAATGCCTTCAGCTTGGACTTCAATGTTTTCAATGGTCCCATTGTCAAGGTGATTGATTTATCTCTTCCATCAATAGCTTTTGAAATAGCAAGTACAGGACAAAAGAAATAACTATTTTTCACTTCAGAAGGAATAAGATGTTAAGGAAAGAGAGAGTCAAAGAAAGAATGAATTCAAGAAAGAAGAGAAAAACAGAAAGGCAGGGGGAGGGAAGCAGAGGGTAAAGAACAGGAAGAGAAAGGAAGGGGAGGAGATGGGAAGGGAAATGAAGAGGGGAAAAAAAGGACTGGAAGAAAAGGGAAGGGAAAGGAAAAGAAAAGCCTTTTAAATTAGCTGTGAAAATTTACTGCTACTTTTCCTGGGGCCCTCTTGTTTATTTTGATCCTTCACCATAGATAGGTAAATTGCACTAAAATTGAATATTCAATTTGGGTGCCAGTGTCTCATGCCTAGAATCCTAGCTACTCTGGAGGTTAAGATCTGAGGATCACTGTATGACACCAACTTGGACAGGAAAGTCCATGAGACTCATCTTCAATAAACTATGCAGAATTAAGCCAGAACTGGCACCGTGACTCAAGTGGTAGAATATTAGAGCAAAAGAAGCTCAGGGACAGTGCTCAGGTCCACAGTTCAGGCCCCAGGACTGGCACAAAAATAAACAGATGATAGATAGATAGATAGACAGACAGACAGACAGACAGACAGACAGACAGATAGATAGAATATCCAGAGAGGATAAACAACTTCCCCTAAAAGTAATGCATTTGGGATGGTTTTCCTCTAAGTGTATCCTGGAGTAAGTATGGTACTGAGTATTGCTCAGGATCACATCCGTCAGTGGCACTGCCTACCTTAAAACATTTCCACCATTCAAATAGGCATTTACCAAGCAGAGCTAAGCCAGGGGAGCCTACAAAATCCTAATGTGGTGTGTTTTAACCTTTCAGTCCAATGAAAGGATTCTTTGGTGTGTGTTCTTGTCAGATGTTTCTCCGAAACCAGGGCCTTTGATAACACCCAGGGGGAAAAAAGTATTTGTGCTACCCCCGCCCCTTGCTTCATTTACATAAACGAGATTGATGAGAAGGGATGGAAAGTGTTTACAGTGCAGGAAGACAGGAATTTGGGGATTAAGTAGAAAGTACATCGAAATGAGCTGTCCGAGATAATTATAAAACACATGCTTCATATGTTTTCATTAGATATGGGTATTCTACTACACAAGGAAAAGAGTTTGATTAAAGTACAGTTCAGTATATAAATGTGTGCATAAATTATAGTTAAAAACTAAGGGAAAGTACTTCCTCTATTACATTTCAAGAACTCTTCTGGGATATTGATAAGCAGAAATTTAGGCATTAAGTCTACTACAAAGGAACCAAACCAGGATTAGGTGAGGGACATGGAGGCAAAACCACCACCAGCAAATAACAAATGTATTCACAAAATGTGGTCAGTGAAACTTAATGATAATGGATTGAAAGAATGAAAGCCAAGGTGACTTATGTTTTACTATAGGAAGCCAGAACAACTTCATAACCACTTTGGCATCTATTGAAAGAGAAGAACCTTAAAATAATCTTTACATGAATTTTATATGAAATAGTCTATCCATTTTCATCCCCTCTGGATGGATGTGCGCATTTTTAAAGTACCCAAGATAAAAGGAATGGCTTTGTACTATCCCAGGACACAACTGAAGAAGCCTCAATAAGCTGCTGTTATTCTATCATTCCTCACGTAGCCAGTGGGGAAAGCCAGGCTACTGTTTGCTTTCTTTTTTTATTTTTATTTTTAAATTTTTTTTTGGTAATTAAAAACCATCACTTAATTTACATAAATATTGTCAGCATTGTTTGATAGACAATCATAGGAAAACTGAGGCAATCTAAAAGTTTCTGTTTCGGGCCCGG
Source organism: Megascapheus bottae (assembly GCF_031878675.1). Lineage (NCBI taxonomy): Eukaryota > Metazoa > Chordata > Mammalia > Rodentia > Geomyidae > Megascapheus > Megascapheus bottae. The sequence continues at coordinate 35,328,370 of NC_143517.1, read as the reverse complement.
GAGTTTGGCCTAGCGGTTAAAGTGCTTGCCTAGCATGCACAAAGACCTGGGTTCGATTCCTCGGTATCCCACATACACAACCAAGCCGGAAGTGGCAGAGACGAGACACAACCAAGCCGGAAGTGGCAGAGACGAGACTGCAACAAGCGACAGAAAGCGAAAGCAAGCAAGCGGAACCCAACCGAGTGGTGGCCGGAGCGAGCGGGGCCAGAGCGAGCAGGGCCGGAGCATGCGGGAGCGAGCCGAGCCAGAGCCAGCGAGGGAGGCCTGAGCGAGCGGGGCCAGAGCGAGAAGGGGCCAGAGCAGGGCCAGAGCTAGCGGGGCCGGAGCGAGCTGGGCCGGAGCAAGCGGGGCCAGGAGCGTGCGGGAGCGAGTGGGGACGGAGTGAGCGGGGACGGAGCGAGCGGGGCCAGAAAGAGAAGGGGGCCAAAAAAAAAAAAAATAAAAGTTTCTGTTTCTTCCACTTAGGTTAGCTCAGAAGGATTTTGATTTTTCCCTCATTTAAAAAAATCCATTTAGACATCAAAGGGATCCACATAGGGAAAGAAGAAATTAAACTATCCCTAGTCGCAGATGACATGATCCTCTACTTGAGTGACCCAACAAACTCCACTCCCAAACTTCTAGAATTAATAAACTACTTTAGCAAAGTGGCAGGATACAAAATTAACCTACAGAAGTCAGTAGCCTTCTTGTACACCAACAATACACAAATGGAAGGCCAAATCAAGAAAATGATCCCATTCGCAATAGCACCCAAGAAAATAAAATACTTAGGAATGTCCTTAACCAAAGATGCAAAGGAATTATTCAATGAAAACTATAAAAGCCTAAAGAAAGAAATTAAAGAGGACACTAGGAAATGGAAAGACATCCCATGCTCATGGCTAGGGAGAACCAACATAGTGAAAATGGCTATACTGCCAAAATTGATATACAAATTCAATGCAATCCCCATCAAAATCCCAAAGACATTCTATACGGAAACTGAAGATATAATCCAAAGATTCATATGGAACAAGAAAAGACCTAGAATAGCCAAAACAATTCTAGGCAAAAAGAGCAATGCTGGTGGTATTACAATACCAGACTTCAAACTCTACTATAGAGCCATAATAACAAAAACTGCTTGGTACTGGCACAAAAACAGACCAGAAGATCAGTGGAACAGAACAGAAGACCCAGAAATAGAAGCACATACCTATAGGCAACTTGTATTTGACAAAGGAGCCAAAGATATACAGTGGAACAAACACAGTCTATTCAATTATTGGTGCAGGCAAAACTGGGCAGCCACATTCAGAAAAGTAAAAATTGACCCTAGCCTTTTGCCATGCACAAGCATTAACTCAAAGTGGTTCAAAAACCTCAATGTCAGACCGGAAACCATGAAACTGCTACATGATAAAGTAGGAGAGACACTGGAACTCTGTTCAGCAAAAGATTCCTGAACAGAATCCCAGGGTCACAACAGATTGGAGAGAGACTCGATAAATGGGACTACCTAAAAATAAAAAAAAGTTTCTGTACAGATAAAAACATAGTCACAAAAGTAGAGAGACAGCCAACCAACTGGGAAAAGATATTCACCAACAATACATCAGACAAATGCTTAATATCCAGTATCTACAGGGAACTCAAGAAACTAATCCCTCCAAACCCAATAAACCATTCACTAAATGGGCAAGGGAACTAAAGTGAGATTTATCAGAAGAAGAGATTAAAATGGCAGAAAGCATATGAGAAAATGTTCATCATCTATAGTCATAAAGGAAATGCAAATAAAAACAACCCTAAGATACCACCTTACCCCAACAAGAATGGCCAAGATTTTGAACTTAGACAATGACAGCTGCTGGCAGGGTTGTGAAGAAAAAGGAACCCTACTGGACTGCTGGTGGGAATGCAGACTAGTTCAGCCACTCTGGAAAGCAGTGTGGAGATTTCTTAAAGAACTGAAAATAGACCTTCCCTACGATCCCGCCATACCACTTCTGGGTATCTATCCTAAACATCATGACCCAAGATATTATAAGGACATCTGCTCAGCTATGTTCATCTCTGCACTATTCACAATAGCCAGGCGATGGAAACAATCCAGATGCCCTACTGCAGATGAATGGATACAGAAAATGTGGTATATATACACAATGGAATGCTACATAGCCAACAGACAAGATAAAATAATGGCAGTCACAGGGAAATGGATGAATCTAGAGCGAATCATGTTGAGTGAGACAAGTCAAGCTCTAAGGAACAAAAGGCACATGGTATCCTTAATATGTGGCTATTAAATTCAAAGAGTACAAGAGCGAGGACTCAATAACTACATACCTAAAGCTATGGACATGGTAATGGAAATATAAACATAGCTATATAGACATAAAAACCTATGACTCTATAGACATAATGTTTTATTTCATAAATTGATATGTTTCTATGACATACAAACCCTTAGTCTAATTTTGATTAAGTTCTAAATACTAAGGCCCAGTGATTGTAAATAGAGATTCCCTCCTTGAACACTTGTTTGTTAAACTTGTCGTATAAAATATGATGTAAAAATCAACATTAATAAATTCTTTAAAAAATCCATTTAAATAAATTATACATTTTAGGTGATGTTAAGAAATAATTTGTAAGCTTTTAATATGAAATATAAAGGGAGAAAGTAGCAAACTTGAGAGGTGAAAAATATATTATTTAAGAATATGTTTAATATCTTGGGAAGGACTCATTTTGCCACTCTGTCTACGTCTGGGACATAATTTTATTAGTAGTAAGTAATTTTTGTTTAGACATAAATGATGATCTCTAAAGAAGGAAAGCATTTGAAAGCCTGTTTGCTCTCTTTACTCAGGTTTTATGACCTCCCCAAACATTTGGTCCTTTAGAAACCATACCTAAGTTGAAGGAGAAAGTGAATCTCCTCTAGTTACAGTGCACCAGACAAACTCTTACTCTTGGATCACAATTAACTCAGTAGACTGAGACCCTGTGTAGGGATTTTTTTTTTATTAAGCATTTATTTATTTATTTATTTATTTATTTATTTATTTATTTATTTTGCCAGTCCTGGGCTTGAGCTCAGGGCCTGAGCACTGTCCTTGGACTTTCTCAAGGCTAGAGCTCTACCACTTGAGCCTCAGCTCCACTTCTGGCTTTTTTCTATGTATGTGGTACCGAGGATTCGAACCCTGGTCTTCGTGCATGCTAGGCAAGCACTGAACCACTAGGCCAAACTCCTGGCCCCTGTGTAGGGATTTTTTGTTTGTTTGTTTTTCCTACCAGTGCATGTGCAGACAGTGTTGCATCAGATACCAGCTGGATGGATATTCTTGAATTTCATCCAGTTTGATATGTTCAATTTAGAGACTGTATCTCTAGAATCCACAGTTAGAGGGTTCAGTTCCCATGACTGTCCTCTCCCTTTTGAGGCCATTCATGAGCCCCAAGTTGTTTTACCTGCACTTTTGACTGACTGGCTTTGAATCAGAGTTTCCACAACCCTCCCCTCAGGTTTAATTTGTTAGTGTAGTTTTCCAAGCCTAGATAGCTCAGCGAACGCAGGGAAATACTTGCTTAGGCTTAGTGACTTACTATGATGTGGAGCAGCTCAGGAGACTGGAAGAAGCAATGTGATGATTCAGTGTCCTTATTCAGATGTGCCACAGGCCAGAGACCTCTACCTATTCCCCCTCGAGGTAGACACTCCCTGAACCTGGGCTTTGGTGCGATCTCAAAATACTGAAGATTATTATAATCTTCATGATCATCTTCCAAGCATGGGGAAAAAGTCATGGAAATATATTCCCAAAGAGAGTATGATCTAATGTTAAAAGACTGGCTTCTCAGAGAAGCATGTTTGTTCTTTTTCTTAGGCATGGGAAGGGCCCTTTTGAAATGGGTATCATGTTTACTATTAGACACGCTGGGTTATAACATTTCTTCATGACCAGCTCCATGACAGGACAGATCAGAGAAAAATTAGAGTTTCTATCAATTGCTTTGAGGAAGAGGAATTCTGGTTTTTATGGACTGTCAGGGAAACCATGGACAACAACCAAAATGTGCATCTCAAAATATCACACCTAGCTATATGCATCCTCTCTCCTCCTCAAACATTAACCGCTAAATATTCTCCTTAGTCAACCACTGTATCCAATTGGACTAATTGAATTCCTTCCACAAATGTTGGAGCGCAAGTGAAAAACCGAGCATATGGCTTTCTTAGGGCCACTGCAACAAATTATTATAAGCATGGTGTCTGAAAACAAAGAAATGTATAGGCTTACAACTGTGGAGACCGGGAGGAAGCCTGAAATCCAGGTGGTGGCAAATTGATTTCTTCGGGGGGGTCTGAGGAAGACACTGCCTCATGTGTCTCCTCTCATTTCTGGATCTTGCTGGCAATCCTTGCCTCTTACTTGTAGATCTACCGCTCCGTTCCAGGCCTCAATGCTTTTTTATGTATGTCCTCTCCTACCTATTTTTCTCATTGGATTCAGGGCTGCTGTAACCTAGTGTGTGTTCTCATCCCAAACCTTACCTTATCTTAATCTACAAAGACTTCTGATTCCATATAAGGTCATATTCTGAGGTCCCAGACATGAATAATTGAGAAATTCACTCATGCCTATTACACAAATTAATTGGATTGGATTTAAGGCATTATTAGCACTTTAGGGATCACAATCGTGGGGCTTATTCAGTGTTCCACAGATGTCTAAGATGTTAAGTATCATACGAAAAAAATCAGACTGAAGCCCCTAACCAGATGTTTGGCTAAATCCACTGATCTGATAGAGTGACTCAGAGCAAGGCTCTCAAACTCTATGGGAGAATTCTAGGCCTTCAAAGGGCAGCATTTAAATAAATGAATTTCAGCTAGAGCACTGGCAATTTTCCTGTTTTGTACACTGTAGCTCTATTATATATATGTGTATATATATATATATATATATATATATATATATATGGGGAGGGGGTAGTCATAGGGCTTAATCTTTTCCTGGTCACTGTCCCTGAGCTCTTCAGCTCAAGGCTACTGCCCTTTCTTTCTCTTTCTTTCTTTCTTTCTTTCTCCCTTCCTTCCTTCCTTCCTTTCTTTCTTTCTTTCTTTCTTTCTTTCTTTCTTTCTTTCTTTCTTTCTTTCTTTCTTTCTTTCTTTCTTTCAGTCCTGGGGCATGAATTCAGGGCTAGGAACTATCCTCAGGCTTTCCTCAAAGCTAATGTTCTATTACTTGAGCCACAGCACCATTTCTGACTTTTCTATGTATGTGGTATGAATGAATCAAACCCAGGTCGTTGTGTATGCTATGCAAGCATTCTACCACTAGGCCAAACTCCTGGCCTCAGGGAAGGACAATTTCAAGAGGAAGGGACTAGGAAGGAATGTCCAGAGACCTAAATGTGCTGCCTCGGAGGGGAAATCCTTTTGCATGAGTTTTTAAGACCAGCAGCTTCAAATAGGACATTTACTGTGGCTCACCAATATAATGTGAGAACAGAAAAAGCACTTCATAAAAGGCTCTTCTCCATGCTATGCCCAACTTCCAACCAGAATTTTTCATGACTGTTGTGCTTGACATAATAAACAAGCATAGTATTTACACTGGTTGTAAGATTATACTCAGGAAGATAGTGAGTTGGAGAAACCTTCATTAAGTCCTACTTATGCTTTTCAGGGATACAGCAACCCTTAAACAAGTGAGAGTGTTCATGTTACAGAGGGCTTTCTGGACCCTAACAGCATCTGTTTATGAATAACCCAAGCCCTAAGCTTACCAAACCTATTTAACTCAATGCAATTATAAATATGAGTTTTTATTATTCAAATGACTTCATCAAATGCTGGGAAACTATCTAGTAGAGCTTGTTAAGGAGCCATGGAACACATACCTTTGTTCTCAGAAATGACAGATGTCATTAAAGCAAAATGAAGTAAAATAATCATAAAATGCCCTCTCCAAAGGCAGCTTTTGATATTGCTGAAGAATAGATATTTGACCTCCAAACCTCTGAGACATTTGGAAGGAGAAATACAAAGGCTATTTGGCCACTTGCTGCTTCATTTTGACTAATAAGCATTTAAAAATTTTCAATTGGTGTCAATGCTCATGACAAAGTATTTTGGCTGAGTTTAGGCAGAGTCATGTCTGACAATCCTCCAAGTCCCCTACCCACCATCAGCATCAAATGAGACATCATCCGAAATTCTATGATCTCTGATACTACTTTGATCTTAAGGGCACTTTTTAGTAATACTGAATTCTCATTCTATAGTTTCTAATTAGTTCCGTTGCCTTCATTTCAATGTGTCTCTTTGGAGATGTGACTGGAAAAGAAGATGAAAGAGCATGGCTCCATCAAACTTATTCTGCTCAGAATAAGTTTAATCATGAGTCCTGGTATCTTGGTAAGGCCTATGAAACAGTAATAAAAGACAGACAAGGGCTGGTTTCCAAGCCAGAGCGGTTTCTTATTCTCTTTTTTGGTGGTTTTGGCAAGAGGTGGAAGTCAGAGGATCAAGGTTAAATTCAGTTTCTTCATATATCATCTGGTGATCAGCCTATCGACTGGTGTCTTTTCAGCCAAAGACCATGTCTAATTAGAAATTCAAAATTCATTGTTGTATTCCTATGTATATGAATAGTCATCCATTGATGACAACTTACATTGATTTTGCTGCTAAGATATTTCCACTAAGGGTCTTTTCTCTAATGACTAAATCAATCTAATTTAGTTTTTAAAATGGTGTGCAAATAAAAGCACCATTTAAATCACAGAGAAAGCAGAGACAGACAACAAATAAAGGTAGTCTGTAAACAACAACTTTAGGAAAAGGGTGATAGACTAATTGTACCATATCAAAGAAATCGCTTCTAAAGAGGAAATCCCATTTCACAAAGAAATGAATAACTATATCACTTGCCTTATGAAGTCAAAGAGGATATGTTTTTCAAAGGGCATTGGTAAACTCTAATCCTTTTTTTTTTTTGGCCTGTCCTGGGGCTTGTACTCAGGGCCTGGGCACTGTCCTTTGGCTTTCTCAAGGCTAGTGCTCTTCCACTTGAGCCATAGTGCCACTTCTGGCCTTTTCTGTTTATGTGATACTGGGGAATTGGCCTCTAATCCTTTTTGTAAGAGATAGAAAACTGGCTGTAGGGATTAACTGGTAGTACAGGGGTCAGTATGACTTGCAAAGTCAGCGTATTTGGTAAGAAAACATGGAGCTTAGGAATGGGAAATTTCATCAGTCTATTACTGATTTGGTTGAATACTCAGTAAATAAAGCTGTAAAGGCAGTAACTTCCTTGAGCCTCAGTTTTACCTTGAAAATGTTTAGGAAAAGAAATGTAGCCATTTTCCATTTCTCTTGAGTACAGTGCTTCAATATAAATCCTTTGAGTTGCTGTAAACACAACTTCCATTATAAATGTGTTGCCTGTGAACTCACTGGAAAAAATGGTTTTGCTTATATTAAGGAGCTGACTTGGAAAGCACAGCATAAAATAGTAGGAAAGATTTTCTTGATTTCCACTGGAATCTACAAAAAAAGTTCTAGGTATATATTATACTTTGGACATAGTTTATTTGCAAGGAGAAGGATAGACCATAGGATTTCATGTTGTTACATAGGTATTAACAACTATGATTGAAGAATTTCAATACTGAAAATGTAACTGAAATAATCACTACATTGAGCATTAGATTCTTAGATTCAGTAATCTCATTTAAATTCCATTAAACATTCATGAAGTAAAAACCATCACCACTTTTTTCATTTTGAAAGATGAGGATTAGGGAGGCTTGTCTAACTTGTTCTAGATGACATGGGCATAGCAAAAGCTACTTTAAAAATCTTTAAGTGCCAGGTGCCTGTGGCTCATGGCTATAATCCTAGCTACTTACAAAGCTGAGATTCTCAGGTTGTGGTTCAAAGCCAGCCAGAGCAGAAAAGTTCCCCTGGGACTCATGTCCAATTAACCACTCAAAAATCAAAAGTAGAGCTGTGGTTCAAAGAGGTAGAGTACTAGTGTTGGGGAAAAAAGATCTTAAGACAGTGCCCAGGCCTTAACTTCAAGCCTCACAAACAACAACAACAACAACAACAACAGAAACCTTCAAATACTCTGGTACTAAAGCTCATACACTTTATACCAATGTGGATTGCTCCAAAAGGTTACAGCATGAAATAGCGTTTCTCTAAGATTAAGGAATGATTTCCAGAAAAGAAGAAGATTATAACTTCAAAGAAATTCTTCCATTCTGTCAGGTCTTATCAGATAGTTTTTTTTTTTGCTAGCTACTCTATACTTAACTAAGTACAAGATTATGGCCTTATGAAAGTCTTTTTGTTTCTTAAACTTGTTTTCAGGTCCACACAACTCTTTTATAAACCATGGCCCTAGTAGGTGTTGGTGCCTCGCAACTATAATCCTAACTTCTCAGGAGATGGAGATCTGAAGATCATGGTTTGAAACCAGCTCAGGCAGGAAAGTCAGTGAGACTCTTTATCTCCAATTAACCATCATAAATCTGGAAGTGGAGCTGTGGCTCAAGTGGTAGAGTGCTAGTCTTGAGCACAAAAGCTCAGGGACAAGGTCCAGGACCTGAAATCAAGTACTAGGACCTGCATAAAACAAGAACAAACAAAAACAAAAATAAAACTATGGTTTTTATAAAAGCTTCTCCCAACTGTTTTCCTTGTCCAATGCTTATCCCACAGGCAGTGCTAGCCTACAATAATCTATATCACACCTTGTATTTGCATGGATGCTGGGCCTCCTGGAAAACCATGCACATTTTCTAGGGCAAGAACATGTATTCTACCCCAGTGCTCTCTTAATAGATTATTTCATGAAATCTGTTAAAGATCCTGCACTAGATTAGAAAGTCCACACACACCTAAAGAAAAAAAACTCTCAAAAAATAATTTCTCTGAGACTCCAGTTTATCGTTCTTACTACTACTTTCTGCTTTTCTAACTTTTTTTATATCTAAAGGTAAGACTACACTGAAACAAGCCTATTCAGTCAGCTAGAAATATTAATGTTTACTGGAACACAAGGTAATGGAAGTGGATGTGAGAAAGAGAAAGAGCAAAGCAATCTTTCTTTCTCAGGATCAAATATTTAAATGATGTTTTAACTGCCAGGCATGTTAGCCAGGGGTAAAAATCCCTGTAAAAGAAGTACTCCAATTATCCTCCCCATTTTTCAAATGAAGCTACTAAGACCCCAAAAGGTAAAGAAGGTTAAGGAAGCAGATACAGAATTGGAAAGAGATAGTCCATCTTTATCCTATAAACCTTCTTACCGCTACCTTACATTTTCTTAGTTTGGTTGGAATCAACAGGAACAGTAGGGTCAATGAAATGATTACAAATTTACACTTCTATTATTTAAATATTAAACAGCATCTAAAATTGAATAATTCAGTTACATATATTCTTGAAGTTACATATATTCTTTTTTTGCATATATTTTTATTGTAATTAATAGAAGGGTTACATTATATTTACCTGATAGAAGGTGCATTATGTCACAAACATTGATACCCTTTCTCATGTCTTGGTCCCCATTTCCATCCCCCCATCCCCACCCTTCATCTTGTTTTCCCCACTTCCCTATCCAATTACAAATAACCAAATACAAATATATCCAACATACCAGATAATAAGGTAAAATACTGTAACAATATGAGATAACCAAGGGACAGCAAAAGAGATGAGAGATAACATAGTACATTAAGAATAACAATAATTTATTATATGGCTTTTGTTTCTATATCCTGGAGGAAGTTACATATATTCTTTTAACAAATGACATTATGAAGTTTGGTTAGTAAAATTTGTATGTTTCTCTATGTACATTAACTCCAACCCCCTTCCTTCTTTCCTTTTGAATTTACTAAACTTTATTTCTTTCCCTGGCTTCTGATATCAGTGAAGAAATGATTCTTAAGCCCTTCTCATCTACAACCCAAACATGGCTTTCCATGAAAATAAAGCCATAGGAAAGGAGCTTTCAGATACATTGGGGAAGGAGTACTATGGAAGAAAGACAAGTTTGATTCCTTTTGGCTCTTACCATGTTGTTTTGACATATTATTTTACTATCTGGCTAATTTTACTCATTCTCTCTTTATTTTTGTCAGTCCTGGGGCTTGAACTCAGGATCTGGAATCTGTTCCTGAGCTAGCACTCTACCACTTGAGCCACAGGGCCACTTCTTCTGGCTAATTTTAGTCTCATCTATGTCCTTGTTTTTATTCCACTGTTCAGATTCAAGAATTTAAGAGCTCTTTGTTCAATCTCATATATGAAATAAACTGAAAAGATTACTATACTATAAATAAATGCCTATCTTATAAATGAACTGAAAATATTGTATATATTTGAATCATTTATCCCCCCCACCAGCTTTCTGTTTATTTTGGTCTTTGTCTCCATTCCTCTCCTATGCCTCCTCCATTTCACTTCATACTTTCCCCATTCACTATCTAGATTCATTGTGGGTTCTTGGCTATTTGCTCTGTTTGATCTTTAACTCTTATTATATACTGAAGTTTGATTCACATGTCTTCTTTAGCCCCTCTGATATCCTTCTATGGCTATCTCCATCTCCATTTGCTTTTGCTCCTAGATCTACTATTTCATTTACTCCAAAAGCTTAAGAAAAAGGTAATGCCACTTCTTTTGTTGTCTTTGAGCACTTTTAGGCAACCATTATGCTTAAATATTTATCCTTCATTGATTTTCACTTGCACATCACAGTTTATTTAGGAGCAGGATGTCAAGTATCCTTCTAGCCTTTCCATGCCTCTTTTCCCCTTGCCATGGTTCCTTGCTTCTGCACAGAATGTTCTTGGAAATTTCCCTGGAGTGACTTTATAAGATGCACTTCTATTTTTCTCTTTCCCCTTAGGCTGTAGCTTTCTGTTTCATTGCTTAGTATTTTTTTTCTTATCTCCATGTTTATGTTAACTGTTGCTTTTTTCATTTTCCTTCCTGCTTTCACTCACTAGCAAACAGAATTCTCATTCTTTATTTAATTTTCTGATTTAAGAAAGATGATAAAATAGTGGTCAAAGAGGCTTTTCAACTGCAGGTACTCTAAAATTTCTACCACACGGATAGAAATAAAGACAATAAAAGGAATCTTATTCATTCAATAATATGTAAACTTAACAGTTTTGGTAATTTATTCACATCAGGTAGAAGAAACTTGTTTTTCTGTTGTTGTTTGTTTGTTTTGGGCAGCTGGACACTGGTGGTTCATGATTATAATTCTATCTATTCTAGAGGCTGAGCTCTAAGCATTATGGTTTGAAGCTATCCTGGGTAGGCAAAATCCATGAGATTCTTATTTTCAATTAATCATGGAAAAAAATGTGGAAGTGAAACTGTAGCACAAGTGTTAGAGTGCCAGCTTCGGTGAAATAAACTAAGGGACACTGTGTGAGTTCAATACCTAGTACTGGCATGCGCGTGCGCGCGCGCGCGCACACACACACACACACACACACACACACACACACACACACACACACACACACACCTTTTTTTTTTGCCAGTCCTGGGGCTTGAACTCAGGGCCTGAGCACTGTCCTTGGGATTTTTCTAGACTAGAACTCTACCACTTGAGCCACAGCACCACTTCTGGCTTTTTCTATGTATATGGTACCAAGGAATTGAACCCAGGTCTTCATGCATGCTGGACAAGCACTCTACCACTAGGCCAAACTCTCCCTTCCAATTTTTTTGTACAGAACTTTAACCATTTAGTTCAAGATAACAAATGCTTGGATCTCTGAGCTTGGGAAATTAATATAGGATACACTTTATAATCAAGATGTGGTATACAGGACAGCAGCCTTACGTTCACCTGAATGTTAGAAATATAGCACCTGAGACCCGCATAATCAGATCTGCACTTTTAACAGATGTATATGCATTCACATTGGAAAGCTCTGGTATAGAGGATAAGTGGCTTGAAAAGCAGAGCAAGCTCTACCTTAGCACTTCTTAGGCAGCTTTTGAGTAAAATACTTCAACTCATAGATTTCTGTTTACTTACCCATATCATGTGAATAATACTTTGTTGTTAAAAATATTATAAGAAATAAGCTGGATGCTGGTGGCTCATGCCTAGCTATTTAAGAGGCTGAGATCTGAGGATCATGGTTCAAAGCCAGCCTAGGTAGCACAGTCCTAGAGACTCTAATTTTCAGTTAACTCCCCAAAAAGCTGTGGTTCAAGTGGTAGAGCACTAGCCTTGAGCAACATTCTCAGGGACAGTCACAACAAAAAATTTATTATAGGGAATAGAAGTGAAAGGAAGTTTAATTCTATGGCTCTTAATATATAGTAACTATTCTTGTATCTATCTCAAAACAGAAGAAGGAAGAGATTTAGTTTCTCCTGCTGCATTTCAAATTTAGTCATTGATAGCAGAAAATTCCTGGGTCCCAGAATATTCTCTCTTTTTAATGCCATCTGAAGCAAATGCCTGCATTCCTCACAGCAGAGAGCTGAAAGCTGTTTTGTGAAATAAGGTGTTAAACAGGCAAATGGTTTTGTGTTGATACTGACCAGAAGGATGAAGTAACAGAGATTTTTGGTAATACTGCAGGAGCTTTAGTAAATGAGAATAATGATCAGTTTGGGATTTGAATCTGAATTCACTTAGTAATACAAACTTGGGAAAATCACAGAATCTTTCTGGCCCCCTCATTTCCATCTGTAACATATGGGAAATAACATTTAATTTATAAAATGGTTTTGACAATGAAGTAAATATCTTTCTTCATTTATCTTCCTGCTTTTCTGCTGGGTCCTTAGGAAGTTACTAACATTTATAAGTGAGCAACACACAGTCTTTCACGGAGATGCTCACCCACTTTAGGATGATCAAGTCCCCTGGGCTATTCACTTAGGAAGTGGTAGCCACAAAACCGGATCAACTCACTCATGACTGTTTTAGGGTAAGCATTATGGGGGAGTGAACTTGGACAGAGGGGCAGAATCAAGAATGTAGATGGCCCTTTTGGAGACCTCTCTACTCCTGAGGTGCCCTGTTTTACAGCATTTTCTAAGGAATGAAATCCTTCCACTGTGTGCTGTTTCTCTTGTACAGATGACTCCCAGCTGGAGCTGAGACTGAGGCATCACCTGCAGAATGTTGAGACTCACTTTCCTTCCATCGCTACAAGATAAACAACAACAACAACAAATCTGTGGTTCAGTTCCATGTTCTGCCTTTTAACTCTCCAATAGCTGTTTGGTCTCTGCAGTTTCTATTTTGTGGATGAATTTATTTCTCTGTGTTATTTTACCCTTACATTTAAGGACACATATCTTCCTGAAAAGAACAAAGGAAGAAAAAAAAACGTAACTTGTAAATCACCACAAGAAAAACCCCTGCTAAAAGCAGTAAGTTTGCTGACAGATGGCAGAATCAGTTGAAAAGCGAGTACCATATTTACTAAGTCTAACCCATTTAGTAAGCCAAAAAAGTGTTATCTAATTCTATCCCTTGTGTATGTGTGTGTTTTGGAATAAACAGATGCCTAATGAGGAATGTGTCGAGTATAGTTTTGGAGGAACCTAGATAAACCCAGGTTCTGATTCAGGGCTTGATTTTGACAAATATCAGTGTGCAATGTTGAATCTATTGTAAATAAAGTTGTCAGGGCATAAACAGCATTAAAATGTTTTCAAAACAACATTATTATTTTTTAAAACCAGCTATCCCAGATTACCATACCACGTATATTTGCTTCTTAAATTTTCTCTATTATTTATATAGTTTTATTACAACTATGAAGTACTAAAAAGACATATACCCTGCCATTATTAGGAAATCTAAGTGTGAGTGGACAGTAGAATCGCTGTGAATATTTTCACGTTTCTTCTAGGACAATATGGAAACAGTCCCTCAAGACACATGTTTGTTGTTGTTGTTGGTGGTGGTGGTGGGTTTTTTTTTGTCTTGTGTAGTACAAGTTATTACCCTGAATTTCTTTCTCCCAAAGCTCCAGTTCTCTAAAGAAAGAAATGTTAGTTCTATTGTCCTCTTATTTTTAATACCTGACTTGTAAGATGGTGTAATCAGATGAAGATGTATCCTGATCCATTCTCAGCCACAAAGAATACATACAATCTGAGATATGTATACATAAAAGCAACTAAGAATAGACTCAGACTCTACATGATTATATATTCCATGATTCCTTCAAAAATCGTCTTACTTGTTATTAATGCTGCTGGGAGTTTCTTCAAGTAAAACACAGAGATCAGTCACATGAGCAGGATCTGCAAGGCCTCCTGAGGTAGTCCACACATCTGCAGATAAAGGTCAGGGTATTTCAACTCCTCCCTTCTTCCCTCTCTCCCTTCCCCAAAACTGTGCTGATAGTTTTTCCCGCACTTGTTTAAAAATACAGAGTAATGTGGAACTGAAAGTCTCAGATGGTGGTTCTCTGGTCACCGAACATATCCAGGTGGACCCAACAAGAAGTCGTACCCTCACAGAACTGCTGCTTTGATTAATCCTGAGAGGAGATCCCCTGCCAGAGTGCGATGATCCTGACTAAAACCGAATTGTTCCTGAACCAGATGAGGAGGGTATCCCAAGGGAAACTGAAGAAATGAAAACAGTGCATGGAAATAAATTTAACCTAACATAAAAGGAAGAAAAGAAAGAAGGAGGGAAGAAAACAAGAGCAAATAGAGAGGGAGGAGGTGTTAGGTTTTTCCTCTTCCAGTGCCATCCAGGGATTCAAGCTGCCTTTATGGAGAAGACTGTAAGTCAGGCAGAACTGTTGCCAATTCTTCCATTTCAGCTCACCCAAGAGAAGTAGTGAAAGAGACTTGTGATTTTTGCTCACTTTAGTCCTCATATCTTTAAGGTATAAATTACTGAGCAACAGGAGGAGATCTGTTGGCTGCTTTTTATCACAGTGCTGATGCATTGCATTAGAGGGTTCTAAAGGATCACCATTTCCTGGATTTGGAGTTCTGACGCCTTTAAAAGCCTTATATCAGCTGGGTTGGGTTACCTTCTTTAGGTAGCAGAACAAATCCTGTAAAGGTAATTAGTAATACATTTTACAGGTGGTAGCAGTGGCTAGTTTGGTTTTTTTTTTTTTAAGTTCTACAAGTTCTAGCTCATGTCAAGTTCCTGAGGACAAAAAAATCTCTACCTTTCCTGGGTATGTTCAACTAAGAGTCAAGTGAATCAAGCGTAGAGCTTCCACTTTCATTCTTTCCAGTAATTTGCTGAGCTGTGCTGGGCTGCTTGGCAAGCTACTTAACCTTTCTGAACCTGAATTTAGAAAACTCCAGAATACTTGACACATTTCTTCCAAGGCGCCAGTGGAATTAGCAAATGATTCAGCAAATGTGTTTTATGATTCCTGGAACAGTTAGCTCACATTTTTCTTTTTTAAGTACTGGGTAATGTAAAATAAGTCTTATCAAATACTTTGCCCATCTGTCCTAATGTGATATTTCAAATGATATTTTTTTACATTGTTGCTGTTGTTATTCATATACTTACTTATGTCTACCTCTTTTTTTTCTTTAGAAATCCAACTCTACAACCTTCCATCCATGAGGCAAAGTCTGGAAAAGCTTAGCTCTCAGCGGTGTGCATATCACACTGTAGCAGTTAGCTTCATTTTTCCTTCTTTCAAAGAAAAAATACATTTGAGTTTTGAAAACTATACAATGACAAATATATGATTTAGATCAGAGACTAGACAGTAGATATTGACTTTGTAGGGCATATAATCTCTGTCAGAGGTTTTCAAATTAGCCTTGCATGAAAAGCAACCTCAAACAATGTATAAATGAATGAGTACGGCTGTGTTTCTATATTTGCAGAATACAAACTGCAGGTGGGGTGGCTTACAGGCTATAAATAGGTCAGCTTCTGACTTAATATGTAGAAGACTACACATCCTACTCCATTTAAGCACACAAGTGCATGGGCACATGTGCACACATTTAGCAGTGGTTTGTTGCATATTCTTTGAAATTTTCCTTTTGTATATATTTATTAATGTAGTAGAATGAACCCACAGCAGATTAACTATTTAATATTGATTTTTAAGATGACATTAAAAAATTGCCTATTCCAATGCACTGTTGCCACCCTTCCCCCCAACCAATTGTTTCCTACATTTCACTTTGCTGTTTTCAATTTTTTAGTTTTAATTATTTTATTGTTCATTTGTCTTTTTTTTTTTTTTGCCAGTCCTGGGCTTGAGCTCAGGGCCTGAGCACTGTCCTTGGACTTTCTCAAGGCTAGAGCTCTACCACTTGAGCCTCAGCACCACTTCCAGCTTTTTTGTATGTATGTGGTACCAAGGAATCAAACCCGGGTCTTCATGCATGCTAGGCAAGCACTTTAACCACTAGGCCAAACTCCCGGCCCCATTTGTCTGTTATTTATAATTGAACATTTTACATCAAATCCTCAGGGAGATACAGTAACCCCCCATATATATATATATATTCACCTGATTTCACTAATTGTCATCTTGCCATATTTTATTGCTTTTATATACATTTACTTTGTTAAAGCAGTTGAAAATAAGTGTCAGACACCCACATTTTGACAATACTTTATTTCTTGATGCTTCAACATATATTGCATTAGGATAAAAATAATCTCTTCCATGAACCTAAAACCACTATCACATTCCCCAAATGAACAATGATGGGACTCTAATACAAATTTGTCCCCCCAACACTTGTCTCTCCCCTGTCCTCCAGGCTTGATTTAGAATCTAAGGATCACACTGACATTGTATTTGCTATGTTATTTACCATTTCCTTTCATTGAGTACAGCTTTCTTACCTTTCTGTTCTTGATTTTGGAGTAGTTAAATAGGATACATTCACATGTGGATGAGCCCAGCAGAATCCTTGTTTTTATACTTAACTTACACATTTTAGCAATAATACACACTCAGATTTTGCATTGTATCCCATCAGGAAGCAGGTGATAATCACTTGTCTAACTATGGGGCATTCTCACCTTGATTACTTAGGCCAAGAAGAATGTAGCTTCCAATTTTCTCTGTAATATTAATGTTCCAGTTTTGGTGTCTAAACAAAAAAGATGATTTTTCTAACTTCTTAATTATCTACATATTTATTTGCTATTGTTGTTATTTAAGCAAAATCTTTAGCTTTTGGCTTTACCTAAATGACAGCCATCTGAATTCTCCTTTTTATTCAATGTGTTTAAATGTTAAGCATTTGGTGGTAGAGGTCCATAAAGCTGACTTTTGTGTCTTTGGCACATATGTCCAACATTGAGCAACTCTATAGGGTTGTCCAGGCTTATTTTGTATTTTCCCTGTCTATGTTGGAGTCAACCAAGAAACTTTGATTTCTTGTAGACAGGGACGGTATTTTAAAACAACTGTATCTAGCACTCAGTATGCTCCTTGCTGTTGGAATGTCTTTCTAGTTGCAACAAATAAGTATTACCAGGTTGATATGCCTCCCTCCAATCTATCATCAATCTCTTTTCCTTGTTTCATAGTTACATGATTCACTAATACAGCATTTCTATGTATTGGTCTTTTCTAGTGTACGTGAAAAATAATTTAGACAAGTATCCTGATACGTTGGTAACAGAAAACCCATATGAAGTTTAAGAATTCTTTGCAAAACTTTATTTATGTCCCACTAAAAATATAGACTAAAGATTATTTGTATGTAGATTAATTTAATTTTCCTCTGTAGTTATGGTATCTATTAGATTAAAGCTTAAGGTTTTTTCCAGGTTGAGTTTAATTTTAGTATTAGATTTGTATATATTTTTTCCAATTTAATTCTTAATATTGTTTAAATGTAGAAATATATTTAGAAACATTATTGAAAAAGATTTCTATCCTTGCTACTGAATTACTCTTCCAATAGATAATAATGAACACCATTAGATAGTGTATCTAGTTTTTTTTTGTATAAAATTAATAGCATAGGAAAGTTCTATGTCCAGAGCCACATAGTGCCTGGAGAGAGTAGAGAAAATAGATGGGAAAGACTCATGCAGGGAGGGAGAGGAATTGGAAGGTCTTTTATAGACCTTGGGGGCCTAGTAAACCTGTTGACTAAGGAAGCATGAGAGGCATTGATTCTATGAACAGAGATGCTGCTCACTGTAAAATTCTGCTAAGGTTCAGGCATAGTTCTTCTGAGTATTTTTCATGATAGAAGGAGGAATTTACATTGCACATCTTGTATTTTTTGATTACCTGTGCAGAATTTCCCTATATGGGCATATATACTTGCCTTTTGTGATAAATATAAAAATATGAAGTGACTACATACTACTAAAGGGATCTTTCCTCCAGGAAGACATAACTATCCTAAATATTTACACACCCAATCCTGGAGCTCCGAACTTCATCAAGCAAACTTTACTTACACTGAAACCATACATAGATCGAAACACGGTGATTGTTGGTGACTTTAACACACCACTCTCACCTATGGACAGATCAACAAGGAAAAACTCAACAGAGAAACCTTAGAACTGAACAACTATCTAGACCAACTAGATCTAACAGACATCTGCAGAATATTCCACCCAGCAACAACACAATATAGTTTTTCTCAGCAGCACATGGAACATTTTCCAAAATAGACCACATCTTAGGCCATAAAACAAAACTGGACAGATTAAGAAACACTGAAATTATTCCATGCACACTCTCAGACCACAAAGGCATCAAATTGGAACTGAACACACATCTCCGCTAATGAAAACCCTGTAACTCATGGAGACTGAACAACACATTGTCGAATCACCAATGGGTAATTGAAGAGATCAGAACAGAAATCCAACAGTTTATGAAATTTAACAATAAGGAGCACACAAAATACCAACTCCTTTGGGACACAGCAAAGGCAGTACTCAGAGGAAAATTTATAGCGCTGAGTGCCTACAACAACAAGTTGGAAAAATCGCAAGCCAACAAGTTAATGTCTCACCTTAAGCTCCCGGAAAAAGAGCAACAAACCAACCCTAATCCCAGTAGAAGAAAGCAAATTATTAAAATCAAAGCAGAATTAAATGATTTGGAATCCAAAAAAACTATAGAAAGAATCAATAAAACAAGGAGTTGGTTCTTTGAAAGAATTAACAAAATTGACAAACCCTTAGCAAATCTTACCAAAAAAAGAAGAGAGCATATCGAAATAAACAAAATCGCAGATGAAAATGGTAATATCACGACAGAAATTACCAAGATCCAGAATATCATGAGGGAATACTTCTCAAACCTTCACGCCAACAAATTTGAGAATCTAGAAGAAATGGATGAATTCCTAGCCCATATTAACATACCCACACTGAACCAAGAAGAACTAACCCAACTCAACAGGCCTATTTCAAGCTCTGAAATAGAAATGGCAATTAGAGAACTTCCACCCAAAAAAAGCCCAGGGCCAGATGGATTCACAGCTGAATTCTATAAGGTCTTCAAAGCAGAGCTCACACCAATACTCCTCAAGCTCTTCAACGAAATTGAAAATGAAGGTTCTTTACCAAACTCATTCTATGAAGCCAGTATAACCCTCATTCCCAAACCAGACAGAGATTCATCAAAGAAAGAGAAGTATAGACCTATTTCATTGATGAACATCGATGCAAAACTTCTCAACAAAATACTGGCCAACCGTCTACAAGAACTCATCAAAAAAATTATACACTATGATCAAACTGGATTCATC
This sequence comes from Megascapheus bottae, assembly GCF_031878675.1. Lineage (NCBI taxonomy): Eukaryota > Metazoa > Chordata > Mammalia > Rodentia > Geomyidae > Megascapheus > Megascapheus bottae. The sequence continues at coordinate 35,308,611 of NC_143517.1, read as the reverse complement.
ACAGGGAGGCAAAGCTGGTTCAACATACGCAAATCAATTAATATAATTCAACACATCAACAGAAGCAAGGACAAAAATCACATGATTGTCTCAATAGACGCGGAAAAGGCATTTGACAAGATCCAACACCCCTTTATGTTAAAAGCTCTGGAGAAACTAGGAATCTATGGAACATTCCTCAATGTAATAAAGGCTGTGTATGAGAAACCCACAGCTAGTATTATACTTAATGCTGAATATCTAAAGCCATTCCCTCTAAAATCAGGAACGAGACATGGATGCCCACTCTCTCCACTACTCTTTAACATAGTACTAGAATTCCTAGCCAGTGCAATAAGGCAAGAAGCAAGCATAAAGGGGATCCAAGTAGGGAAAGAGGAAGTAAAACTATCCCTCTTTGTAGATGACATGATTCTGTATTTAAAGAATCCTATAGACTCTACTCCCAAGCTCCTTGAGCTGATTCAAAACTTTGGAAGCGTAGCAGGCTATAAAATTAACCCTCAAAAATCAACTGCCTTCCTTTACGCCAACAGTGAGAGGAACGAGGCAATAATCAGTAAAGCAACTCCTTTCACAATAGCCCCAAAGAAAATAAAGTACGTAGGAATTAGCTTAACTAAGAATGTAAAGGACCTTTTTGATGAAAACTTTAAAACCCTGAAAAAGGAAATTAAAGCAGAACTAAGGAAATATAAAAACCTCCCATGCTCCTGGATTGGAAGAATCAACATTGTGAAAATGACAATCTTGCCAAGAGCTATCTATAAATTCAACACAATACCCATCAATATCCCAATGGCATTCTTTAAAGAAATAGAAGAGGCAATTCAAAATTTCATATGGAATAATAAAAGAACCCGTATAGCAAAAACACTTCTTAGCAGAAGGAACAGTGCTGGAGGAATTTCAATTCCAAACTTTAGACTCTATTACAGGGCTATAATTCTCAAAACAGCTTGGTACTGGCACAAGAACAGGCCTGAAGACCAATGGAATAGAACTGAGGGCCCAGATAGTAAACCACAGACCTATGGCCACCTAATCTTTGACAAGGGAGCCAAAAAAATAGAATGGAAGAAAGACAGCCTCTTCAACAAGTTGTGCTGGCAGAACTGGCTAAGCACCTGCAGAAAACTAAAGTTGGATCCTTCTTTGTCACCTTGCACTAGAATTAACTCCAAATGGATCAAAGACCTGGAGGTAAAAGCTGACACACTGAAAACTTTACAAGAAGGAATAGGAGATACATTAGGTCTCCTTGGCACAGGTCGAAACTTTCTTAATAAGGACCAAGAATCACAAAAAATCAGAGAAAGGATGGATAAGTGGGACTGCATTAAACTGCAGAGCTTTTGTATGGCAAAGGACATAGCTAGTAAATTAATTAGGAAGCTACAGAGTGGGAGAAGATCTTCACCAACCAAACAACGGACAGAGGCTTCATATCTAAAATATATCAACAACTCAAAAAATTGAATCACTCCAAAACTAATCTCCAAAGTAACAACCATCCCATTAAAAAATGGGCCAAAGACTTAAAGTGAGTCTTCTCTGAACAAGAAACAAAACTGGCCTATAGACACATGAAGAAATGCTCCACCTCACTCCAGTTAGAATGGCCAGGATCAGGAAAACGAATAATAACAGATGCTGGAAGGGATGTGGCCAGGAGGGATCACTACTACACTGTTGGTGGGAGTGCAAACTCATTCAACCACTATGGAAAGCAGTATGGCAGTGCCTCAAAAGGCTAAACATAGAACTCTCCTATGACCCAGCAATTCCACTACTTGGCATTTACCCAACCACCCAGAATCTAGGGCATACTACATCCACTAGCACAACAATGTTCATTGCAGCACTATTCACCATAGCAAAGATATGGAACCAACCTAGATGTCCCTCAGTTGATGAGTGGATCAACAAGTTGTGGTATTTGTACACAATGGAATTCTATGCTGCTGTGAGAAAGAATGACATTGACCCATTTGTTAGGAAATGGAAAGACTAAGAAAAAATCATATTAAGTGAAGTAAGCCAGACTCAAAGGAACTTAGGCTCAATCGTTTCCCTCATTTGTCATAATCAGTAGAAACCTTGGGCTCTACTAGCAGAGATCTGCAATAGAGCAAAACCTTGATACATAAGGCCATATAGTATGAAGCTAATTGAAAGGACCTCCAGGATATTGAAACAAACGCCATATAATGAGTGATTGTTGTCCTTAATGTACTATGTTATCCCTCATCTCCTTTGCTGTCCCTTGGGTATCTCATATTGTTACAGTATCTCACTTTGTTATCTTATATATTGAATTTATTTGTATTTGGTTATCTGAAACTTGATAGGGAAGGGGCGAAAACCAATACGGGGAGTGGGTGGTGGGTGGGAGGGAGGGTAATGGGTACCAAGACATGTGAAAGGGTATCAAGGTATGTGAATTAATGTACCTTCTATCTGGCAAATATCATGTAACCCTTTTATTAATTACAATAAATATATATATATAAAACAAACAAACAAACAAAATAAATAAAAACATGAAGTGAGTAATACATGTAGATTTTGAAAGACATAGTTTGCAACTGTTCATGCTGCTCTAAGGAAACTTTACCTGTAAGAAAGTTTGCATGTTTTTTTGTACAGAAAATAATTGCACAGTATTCTTTGTAATTTTTCCAACATAGACAGATGGTAGGTGAACAGCCTGGGAGGAGGAGGAGTGATCTAACTTGCTTCTGCAGTGTTAGAAAAGATATCAAAGCATGAGGCAGACAGACAGTCTTAATGCCAAAGACATTGTTTGCTTTCTCACTCATCTCTTTCAAACTGGTCACAAATTGCTTTATCACATTCCACCGTGTCACTCGATTATAAAGTAATTCCTCTTTTACCTTCACATTGAAAAATTATCTTAGCATATGACAAAAGGGATTTCTTCAGTTCAGCTGAGGTTGAGAGTAATTGGTAAAGAAAATTGTTTGGAAATCTGTCTTTTCATAATGACAATATATGAAAACAGAGTATTTCAATTTTCTATTCCATGTGAAGAGGCAGAAGAAAACTGTCCAATGAGTTTTTGTTTCCTAGGGGCTAAAGAACCCTGCCAGCAAGAAAGAGGGAAATTTTGATGTGATTTCTCACACACTGCACCAAATGCATACGTGATACTTTGCACAATGCCAGATTTAAGTTGTCAGTTGATTAAGCAATAAGACTAAGAACTGTCTGTGTGGCCAGTGGGGATATTTGGTCCATTTTCCCTTTTTGTGCAGCATATTGTGGAACCAGCTAACCTAACAGCCTCTAAGGTAAAACCTCTAAGCTACTCAATTTGCATATGTTCTTGAAACACATGGAGATTTTTCTAAAACATGGAAAATGGACTAGGATGATAGAAGGATGGAACTGTTATGAAGACTAATATGAAGGTACAAACTTCTATTTGTGTCCTCAAACATCTCCTATTCCACAAATGCCTAATCAGAGCAATTAACAGGTCTTTGAAGCTCCAACTAGATAGACTTAAAATCATGAAATCTTCTAATTACTTGCAATGTACTTGAAGCAAATGGTAGTTTTGAGAATATCTGTTTCCTGCTTCTTTGATTTCCCACCTCATATCTTAACACTCCTCCATTTCTCATTGTAATTCAGTTATCTGAACTCATTTGATGTTCTCCGCACTTGTTTATCCCATGTCCAAGTTCTTCCCAGGTCTAAGTGACTGTCTTTCATATTCAGGCTTTTACCTCTAACAGGAAACATTCCATTACCGTATTATCTAAAAAAAGCTTCCTTCCAGTGAGACCAGTTCTTTCCTGAACATTAGGCTTTGCTCTTTCCAGGTATTTTCTTCAACATTTGTCTTAATTCTCAGTAACAATTTTTCTTATGGATTCATTTGTTCGTTTTCTTGATGGCAAATGCCAGGAAAACAAGAACCCTATTTTTCATATCTACAACTATAATTTCTCAGCCTAGAACATTGTGTGGTACAGTACATACTTAATAACTAGAAGCTGAATGACTGACTGAGATGAATGAACTTTATTATTATTATGTTATTATTATTATTATTATTTATTGCCACCCTCTCTCCCTGCCCACTAAGATATGGAGCAGAGAATTCTTCAGATCTTTGCAGATGAAATACATCTACTCTATTGACTTTTTGTCTTGGAAATCTTTCTTTTCCTCCACAACGCTGAGAAAGATGACTGTGATACCTTTAAGCATAGCCTTGCCTTTCTTACCTGCATTGTCTGTACCAAAGTTTATTTTATTGTATCGTAAGCCAAGGAAATAGAAAATGCTCTGAAGTGCATATCTAACTGTTCCAGATTTAATCTCCCCAATGTTCTCCATGGCAAGAGAAGGGATATATGTCCATAAATTCATTCTTATCATGAGTGAAATAAGCTTTCAGGTATAACAATCCTCCAAAGTGCCAGACCATTTCCTTTTCAGTTAACAAATTGCACAGTTTGTATTGGAGACTGCAGGACCACAGAGATCATTGTATATATAGATGGGAATTCTATTTGGGATATAAGCTGCCATGTCAAAAACCTAAGAGAAAGCACAATTATTAATCTACATCTTTGAGCTAACCCATCATGATCTCATGAAATTTCCCTAAACTATTAGTGATCTTTTCTTGTATAAATTCTAGCTAACTCAGCATTGTTGCTGTTTTTGTTTTGTACCTTGTCCTTTGGCCTTGATCTGTGAGGGTGGCCATGTCATGCCCTTTGTTTTAAGTAAGGTTCAGTAATCTCATACATTTTGATGACCTTTAAGACAAGGTGACATGTAAGTTTATTCAGTAGCATTTGCTACCAAGTGTTTATAACCTGCCTTAGAGAGTTTCTGGCTCTTAAAGCTTTTCCCACTATGCTTTGCCAAAGGACAGATTATAGAAGTCACCTCAGTCTTAGGAATTCCCCCACAAAACTGTAGAGGTGCCAGACAATCTGCTATAGGACCAGATCCTCTGTGGCCTGGAGTCCCAGAACAGTGGCGATGATGGAACTTGAGCTGCTCATCTAGTCTCCATCAATCCTAGCTGCCAATATCTGTCACTCTGTCAAGATTCCAGTTGGGTGATTAACTCCGAGTCCACTCCTCCCATCCTTTGCGCACCTTTAGAATTGGTTAACTGGATGTCTCAATATGCTCCAGTCTTCCTGATTGCTTGTCTAGGCTGAGGTAGACCTGATTAGATTGCTGCACAGCCCATGTTTCAATTCCTTTTAGGCCTGGTATCATCATATCCATTTTACCACTGTCCTTGCCCTGACTCTTCCTTTGACAGTGCTTCCTGTGATCACCACTGCCTCTACCACCTCCCCCTCTCCCTCCTAGCCTGGATGCTATTTTGTTTTTGTTTTAAACGGAAGGTTTGTGCTATTGTTCACCAATAGGAGACTCTATATTGTCCCAACTTCATTGAGTTCTGTGGGAAAAGCATCCCAGTCCAATTCAAAGAAATCCAGGTAGGATCTCACTGGTGTATTCACAGGACATCAGTATTCACAATAGTGAAAAAGTAGACCGGCACTACCATGCTCCAAAATGAAGGGAGATCTTTGAGTTTAAAACTTGTCAGTGTTTTTCCTCTATCTTCTAGTTTATCTGTGGTTCTTCCATCTCTGTCTTGCTGTCCTTTGGGTCCTCTTCTGCTGTTAAGTGTTTAATTGGTTTTGTTGGTTTGTTTGCTTGTGTGTGTGTGTGTGTGTGTGTGTGTGTGTGTGTGTGTTGTGAGGTATGAACTCAGAGCCTGGGAATTGTCTCTGAGCTTTTCTGCTCAAGGTTATTGCTCTACCACTTGAGTCATAGCTCTAGTTCCAGGTGTGTTGTTGTTGTTGCTGCTGCTATTTGGTTTTTAAGTTGATTCAAGATAGGAGTCTCACAGACTTTCTTGCCCGGGCTGGCTTCAGACTGTAGTCCTCAGTTCTCAGCTTCCTGAGTAGCTAGGATGACAGGAGTATGCTATCAGAGCCCAGCTTTTCTGTTGTTTGTTTTTTAGGGGTTGAATTATTTTTCTGGGAATAGTCATTTTCTTGTTGAACTACTTTAAAATTATTTTTAAGTATTTGTCTGAAGGGATTGCCGTTTAACAAAACAATGCAATACACTGTCATCAGTGTCACTCTTTTAGCATTCTTACCCTACTTTAACTCAGTGATTCCCTGAGTTTTCATAAAGATTAGTGCAAAGATAAAAAGTTTTCATATTCCTTTAAGTAGATTGACCATACAATTTTTTAGTAAGTTGTGATATATCTGGGAGGGAAAAGGTACGTGCTTATTATAATTGTTCTTTTTTTGACAGTCCTAGGGATTGAACTCAGGGCCTGAGCTCTGTCCTTGGGTTTTCTCAAGGCCAGAATTCTACCACTTGAGCCATAGCACCACTTCCAGCTTTTCTATGTATGTGGTACCGAGGACCTGAACCCAGATCTTCCTGCATGCTAGCTAGGCAAGCACTCTACCACCAGGCCAAACTCCCGCATCATGTGCTTCTTATTTATGCTGGGTCAGTGCTATGACTGAGGCCATTTTAAAGGCATGGTTACAAAGCCACACTATTTCTACCTCACTGTGCTTGTTTGTCCTTTCCCTTCTTCCAGCCTCAGGTCCCACTGCTTCTTTCTTTCTACCATTAGCTACTCTCAAACTCACAGACAAGCCAGGAGTCCTTTTTCCTCTGTTTGCAACATTTTTGTATTCACTCCAGCTCTTAAGTGAAATCGAAAGCTAAGATTACACTCAGTTACAGATTTCATCAGGAAGCTTGACCCTTCCAGGCTTTCTTAACCAGTCCTTCATTCTGCCCTCACTGACAGCACACTTTTGATCTTCTGAAGCTGAGTTCTGCTGCTGCAATTACTTCACCAGGTTAGTCTCCCTGCACCACACTAGGGATAGAAGGTGAGGCCATATTTTATATCTGTACCTAGACAAGGCCTGACAGTATCATGTGCTCAACCAACAGCTGTTGAATAAGTTGATTAATGCCGCCCTTACTCACAGGACAATTCCCTCCCATATATTAACGTGAGTTTTAAAGATGTTTTTGTTGTTGTTTTCTCCTTTTAAGAATATTGAATTCAAGTTCTAGTAAATGCATCTCCTGTATCATCATTTCAATTTCTCCTTCAAAAAGAAAACTGAAGGAAAGTAGACATTTTGGTTTGTCTAAAACGATGTGACCAGCTAGGGAATTAAACGTCATGGTTCAATGATTATTCCGCATTCATGAAATGAATAGCCCATCGTATCGCCAATATTTTAATTTTAGACACATTCACAATCAATACTGATCATCACAGCCTAGTCAATTGCTCAGTGATCCATGTCTATCATGATGACAGCTGGAATTCATCGATTGACCGTGTCCTCGCCACTCACAGTTGCCACTGGGAAAAGCATTTCTCAGGGAAGCAAGGCCAGGCTTGGGCCAATTTGTGAAAAGCCTGTCAATTTTCACAGTACTCACCGGATGGTCTAGTCCCTTCAGAGACCCTGCCAGTTCAAGTGCCAAGTTCTGTGATGCTCCTCCATCCTCAACCAAACCGCCTTTCAGAAGACTGACAGTTTACATGTATTATAAGGCAAATTCTAATTTCAGTTAGAGAAACTTCAGGATGTTAAGCATTTTCTTTTTACATAAAAGGGGAATAGATTTGTTTGGGGACTGATAGGCTATCCTGCTCATATTTGAACTAAAAGTTATAGAGGACAGAAACAAAGAAATAGAGGTACTGTCTAACAAAGGGTCCTCTGCACTAGAAATCTGACGCTTAGGCTTGGCATACTCTTTATATTCCTTCTTCCCAATCTCTTTGGGAAAGACAACTTTCTTTTCTACCTTTAAATGAGTAGCTATGTTTAAAATGAGCTTTTTTAAAAATCAAATAGCCAACATTTTCAGTGCAAAAGGTAAAAAGAAAAAGAAGCTTCAGGGAAATCTTAACTTGACACAAATCTGACTTTTTATTCTGTTAGTGATGAGTCTCTTTCTCTTTCTCACTCTTTCACTTGAAACTTGGGTATTTTTGGATAGGGATCTCATATGTTTGCCTGAGGCCAGCCCTGCATGTGATCCTCCTATATACACTTCCTAGGTCTCAGAATCACAGAGATCAAACACCATGCCTTGCTTATTTTTTTGAGATAGGATCTTGCTAACTTTTTCCCAGGGCAATGTTGAACTCCAATCTTCTTGATGTTGGTTTCATGAGTAACTGGGATAACAGACATGCTATTTCACTGGCCTTTCTATGACATAGTTCTTAGAACTGCTTAATGGGTCAATTTTGGTTGAGGTCACTGGATATGAGAAAGAGAGAGAAAGAGAGAGAATAAACTTTCAATCATTTTCTCCACTTTATAGCTCATGAATTTGAGCACATAGACACAGTTGCGCGCGTGCACACACACACATATTGTATGTATGTATACATATACATATAATATATATATGCACACAGGCATAAAGGAGCAGGACACATATAGCCAACTGTTAATTCAATGCCCAGATATGACATCATGTTTCAGGAGATGACTAGATAAAGCCAATAAGAAAAAAGTTGTAATGATTGTATCTCACTTAATTTTTTTTTAAGCCAGTAAAGTCTCTCTATTATGCTGGGCACAAAAACATGACTGTAAAAAATTAGTTTTATTTTGTATGCTTTAAAGTCATCTATGAAATACTTAGAGGGGCCATTTCTTTTAAAGTTGTATTTTCTCAAGTGAAGAATAAATAAATGGCCTAAAACCCTTACAGTGGTAGAGCACTGGTTATGCACAACTGAAAAGGAAGATAAAGTGCTGCATCCTGTGAAAATGCAATGGGAGACTGCAGGTGAGATGATAAGAGCAAAGGGTGAGATGAGGAGAATGAAGAACACGTCAGTGTTAATATTCACTTTATTCGTCCTTCTAAACGTACATAGAAAATTTTCATGCTTTTCAATTGAAAAGTGGTACACATAATTTCTTTTTCTAAATTCTCATTTTTTTCATTCCTGTTTATGTTGTTGGAGTGATATTTTATGTAAAACTAATTTTCTTAGTTAATACCTCTATCTCAATAGGATTGTTTGACTTTTATGTGATAAGCCTGTCCCCCTCCCCCTCTGTCTCAATTCCAAACCCCTACTTATGCTAGTACTAGATGTTAAACACAGGGCGTTGTCCTTCAGCTTTTTCACTTAAGGCTAGAGACCTGTCACTTGAACCATGGCTCTACTTCCATCATTTTTGCTGGTTAATTGAAGATATGAGCCTCACAGGCTTTCCTGACTGGACTGGTTTTCAATGTAATTCTTAGATCTCAGCCTTCTGAATAGCTAAGATTACAGGCATGAGTCACTGGCACTCAGTTTAAGCCTGTATCATTTTTAAAGTACCCTAAAGTCATGTAAGATAAAAAAAAGATAAAATAGCTCAGTACTTATTTAGCATATTTTCATTTTAGGGAGTCAGAGTAAATCTATCCTGCTATAATTTTATTTATAGCCTAATGCTCATGGATAAACCAATGTGTGGTTAATAAATAGTAATTTTTACACTCATTGCTTCTTGTATTTACATGGAATTCATTCATAATCCTTATTGACATTTCTGCTCTTCCATTAACAGAACATATCTTTCTAAAAATTATAAAATTGAAAAGGTAAATATAAATGAATATATACAGTTTTTTTTCAAAAAAGTTAACCTGCAGGTACCCATCATCCAGTTTATGAAATAGAATGTGATAGAAAATCAAAATTCTAGTTCATTCTTTTTTTCTGTCTTCAATTCCTGTTTATTTTTGTCCTGTGCCTACCTTACATATTTTTGCAAATATCTTCCTTCTTTGCCTTTTAGAATTTATATGTTTGCGCATATCTAAAACTACTATTTAATTTTATTTTGAGTTTTATGTAAATTAGGTTATTATATATACATGGTCTTCTGAAATCCAATGTTCTGTGATACATTCATTTATGCATTTATTCATACTTTTCATCTCTATGTGCTGCCACATTGCAATAATATTTCAAATTTATTTATACATTGTGAATGAACAATTAAGTTGGTTCCCAAATTTTGGCAAAAAAATGAATAATGCTCTTAGAACCATTTTTGAATAGTGTTCAATGTGTCATTGCAAGGATTTTTCTGAAAGTTAATTTCACCTGAGTGAAATTGCTGGGCTTTAGGGGACATGTTTGACCATATTGATTGATTAATGGCACACACTATACTGTGTTTCTTACCAGAATGCACATCCTCCAGCTATGCTCCCTGTGCATTAATCTGCATAGCTGATTATAGTGTATTGCCTTTTTTTCTAATCCTGCCCTTCTGATTTGTGGGAAATAGAATTTCATGGTGGTTATCATTTGTATCTTCATGATATCTAACCAGATTGGGAAACTTAAAGACAGAAGCAGACTTTTAGTTTCTCCTTTTTTAGAATGTTTGCTCAGAATTTTTACTTGGTCTAGAAGAAAACTTTCTCAGAAAGTTTTTTATTGATTCAGAGTGAATTTGTCTAGCCACTAATTCTTCATAGGTTAAAATCATAACAGTTTCTGTTCTCATGTGACATTTTATTTTTTATTTATTGGCCATTATAGGAGTTCAGAGTAAGGGCTTTGTATTTGCTCAGGTTGCTTGCTCATAGCTGTTGCTCTACCACTTGAACTGTACATCCAGTCTGGCTTTTTGGTGGATAAACTGACATGGTGGCTTCAAATATAACCCTCAAGGTCTCAGCCTGCTAAGCAGCCAGGATGACAGGGACAGGACTCTGTCCTTCACAAGTTCTTTCTATTATTCACCAAGGTTATTTTTTTCAGTTAGTCGAAGTTTTAAATTTTTTCCTAATTTGCAATTAATTATTTACTTACTTCCGATATTATCAATTGTATCTATGTCTTACTAAAATATTTATGTCTTCAATATACCAAAGATTGACTTTCAGTTCTGATAGCTATAGATTTTATACATTTTTGTCAATTTTTGAATTGTCCTTCTTGATTTTTATATTTTAATTAGATATGCTTTTCTTCCATAGTTTGATTGGTTTACTGTACTTATCAGTCTGAATAAATACTGCACTGTCCCATATACTGATAGATGTGAGCCTGTATTCCTAGTGGCCATCCAGACAATGTTTTCCTCACTTATAGACATGAAGGATACTTTTAGAAGTCAGATTAGTGATTACACAGTAGGGGATGTCAGTGTCAGATGGGAGAGGGACTAGTGGTAATATTTTATTTCCTAGTTATTCAAGTCTTATACAACTATGGTCAGGAAAGGGTGTGTTCATTTTGTGAAAATTCACTGAGATAAACAATAAGTCATTTTCTGTATGGAAGTTATATTTCAATAAAAATTTTTTAAAAGATTTTTTTACTTTAAAATCCATTGATTGTCTATTGCATTTATTTATTTATTTATTTATTTATTTATTTATTTATTTTTTACCAGTTGTGATGCTTGAACTCAGGGCCTGAGCACTGTCCTTGAGCTTTCTCAGGCTAGCGCTCTACCACAACACCACTTCTGGCAAGGAATCAAACCTAGGGTTTCATGCAGGCTCAACATGTATTGCATCTTTCTCCACTAATATGTATTACCAATTCAAAGAGAGGACGGGACTAAGAGACAGAAGGAGAATTACCTTCATGTCTATAAGTGAGGAAAACATTGTCTGGATGGCCATTTTACAAATGAAATCAAACTCATCCTGACCACTGATCTTGACATACTGGAAACACTAGGAATACAGGCTCACATCTATCACATTGTTCTGCGTAGTGGTTGAGAGTTCTCTTTATCTTGTTCTGCTTCATACTCAAAATGGTAAATGGGTAAGCACTGGATTTGACAGACCAGGTTCAAATCCAGAGATAGCCACTTATTAGCAATCTTGGACTAGCTACTAACTTTTATTAAAACTCAGCCTTCTCATTGGTAATCTGGGGATAATGTTTTACCTAAATGAAAGGATTATTGTGAAGATTTCTTAAGTAATGCACATAAAGCACTTAGCATCACAGTCTGAATAATCAGCTTTAGTAAAGATTTGACACTATTAACATTCTACTTACCTTTATTTCTTCTTCCATTCTCTTTCTTTTAGTTTATTTACATCATCTATGTAGAGTCTCACCCATCCATTTTCCTAACTCTCACTCCTTTTTTTTCTCACCATGCTAACGTCTAAAACAGATGGTGGCAGAGTGCCTGGATACTTTTATGATTTCTAAAATGTGCTATCAAAAGCTATCATGCAAATTGAAGAGAGATAATAGCTTGATCCAAAATGAGATAAGTTTGTCTTCTCACCATATCAGAGCTAAGTGGTAAGTCTCCTACAGTACCGAGCACAACATTCTGTTCTTAAACATGTTTTAAATAAAATATTACATGAGGGAAATGAGAAAGTTTCACCCACTTCACATACAGAACTAACATCCATTATAGTGAGTTATCACCTATGTTATTTTATTATTACCTCACTGGTATTTTCTACTTGTGAACTTTAGCACTAAACAAAAAGAGGCTTTTTGTAAAATCTCACCTGTCAGTGGTTAAGCAAATGCAAATATATTATAGTCATTATAAAGATAAATGAAATAAATGCACAGAAAGGAGATTCTTCTTAGACATTTGCGAGTATTGGCCTGGAGGTATGAATTGAGAACAGATAAGAAAGAATTCCCTGAGACTGCTCTTTCATTCTTTAGAACAGTCTATCTCCATCACTTTTGGTAGATAATGCCCTCAAGCAGGAGAAGCAAAGACATTGATGTGGTTTGATTCCCAACTGTGGACTGCATACCCCATTTTGTTGATAACACCAATTCCAAGTCACACACTGTGGTAATTAATACCACGTCAGTGACACTTCTGTAAGTGGATTACAGATTGCTGATATGGTGTGTACAAAGCTTATTGGATAAATGTCTTTAGGAGAGAAGAAGACATTAGTCTCTTAGTGATCAATAGGATAATAAATTGTGTTTTGTTTCTTTATTTGGGCCTAATGTTTACCTTTTGAATAAATGTTCTCCTGCTCATTGCTTCTCTGGTTTTTCTGGACTCACAGTGTCTTGAAACACTTTCTTTAATCTTTCCATAGTCAGCAAATCCTCAGCTTCTGTGTTGGACAAACAGTCAAGTGAGGGAAAAGCACATAAACTTTAAACAACATGAAGCAAAGAGGTTCGAGGAATGACTCAAGTGGAAGAGCACCTTTTAAGTAAGCATGAGGCCCTGACATCAGACCTCAGTTCTGCCAAAAATATAAATAAATAAAATGACAATAACAGCATCAACATGAAACATAATGAAACAAAATCAATGAGATCATTTAGAGTGCTAGCATGGCACAAGACTTTGCCAGCATTCATCAAGTAGCTTGTGAACTCCATCTAGAAGCAGACCCCCTGACAGAAACATCTCCCTGCCTTGAAAGCCAGCCCACTTCCCTATCTCCAAGAGGCTAAGGCTTCTGTGAAATGTTGCAGAATTCTTTTGGAGGAATTTTCCCTTGGCCACAACATCAATAATTTATGAAGTGCCTTGGTTCTGACTACCTGGTACTTAAGAGCAAATACAGATGATGTTTGAAATTGATAATAACTCTTTTCTATTCCATCCAGCTCTCTTGAGTCCAAATGTAATTAAGTTTTAAGATTCTACAAGAGCCAGAGTGGAAACATCCATTACTAGCAAAGATAGTAAAGGAAGGGAGAGGAGTTTTGTTTTCTTTTCCTTCTTGTTTCCTTTGGTCAAGAGTTGTGTTTATTGAGGCAAACATTTCCTTCACATGCTGATAGATGATAATTTAGCCATAGGGATGAAAAGAAGAGACAGTGTAAGGAAGAAGGAAAAACCATTGCAATTGTCTTAATGTTTTCCTCACCCTTTTCTTTCTTTTTTTCCATGTATTTTTTATTGTAATTAATAGAACATTATATTTACCAGATAGAAGGTGCATTGCTTCACAAACATTGGTGCCCTTTCTCATGTCTTGGTCCCCATTTCTCTCCTCCCACCCCCGCCCCTCATTTTGTTTTCCCACCTTCCCTGTCCAATTTCAAATAACCAAATATGCATATATACAACATATCAGATAACCATGTGAAATACTGTAACAATATGAGATAATCAAGGGACAGCAAAAGAGATGAGAGATAACATAGTACATTAAGGACAACAATCACACATTATATGGCTTTTGTTCCTAACTTTTTCTGACAAAGAAAAAGAAGAGAGAAAGCATTGTAGTAAGTTTCTTGTTTATACCACAGTATGAGTGGCTGCCTCTATTAAGTAAATTCTATCCAGTGTTCTTTGTTTATGTGGGTAATCATCCAGAAATTCTTAGTAATGATGGAAGTGAAAATTAAAGACCGTCCAGTGGTACCAGTAATCTTTTTAGATAAATATGTTTCGTGAAGTCACAGAAGTTAGCTATCAAATACTTATGGTGTCCCTAGTATGAGCCAGGCTCTTTGGTAGTGCCTTGAATCAGAAAAGCATAAACAGTTTCAAATCAGAAAGGAAGCCAAGCCACAGAATGATTTTAATTTTCCTCATTAATGTAATAAAGAATGTATCTTTCATTTTTTATTAACCTCTCATGCTACTAGATATGGTGATACATGAATGCAGATAAAATGTGCATATCTTACAGTTGGTCACATTTATATATCTTGTTATTCTTACATAAATACGCCCAGCCTGGATTTTGTTAATTGCTATTTAGAGTGAGGGCGATTAAAGTAAATACAGGAGTACAAA